>NW_004955484.1:7532051-7557691 GCF_000276665.1 Chinchilla lanigera
GGGCCGCGCAGAGGAGGGGGCGAGCCCGCGGGGGCCCTCGGGTTGGGAGGGCTGAGGAACGTGGGGGGAGGGGTAGTGTGGGCGCGGGAGGCGGAGGGAAGGCAGGGGGCGAGCGAGCGGAGCGGGAGAAAGGAGGAAAGGGTGCCCGAGCGCGGGCAGAGGACAGAGAAGGGGGCGGCGCGGGCCGGAACCTCAAGGTATGTGCGGGAAGGGCTTCTTCCCGAGATAGGGTGGGGAGCCCAGCCTGCGAGGCTTGCGGGAGTGGAGTGGTGCTGGCGCCCAGAAAGTAGTAGGAATAGCAAAAAGAGGACCTCGTGGGGTGGGGGTGGGGATGACAGGACTGCGAGGTTTGTTCTAGGGGACATTTTCTTTTAAATCGCGGGGGGTGGAGAGTGTGCTGCGACTGGGAGAGATGATTTGGAGGGTGGTTGGTGATCCCGGCTTCTTTTATGGGCGGAGTGAAGCCGAGAGAGGAGTGGGGTGGGGTCCTGGAGGAGCGAAGTACTTGGGGACCGGGGACAGTTTGGATCTTGAGGGTGGTAGAGGAAAGGCCATTAAAAGAAGAGTCTTTGGCAGGAGGGAGAATAATTTGGAACACCACCGCGGAGTGGTGGGAGGCAGTTTAAAGAATGGGAGGGAAGAGAGTAGTTTTCTTGGGAGGTAGATTACTGGGCTAAACACTGGCAAATGGTTCCAGCAAAAGTGTAGGGGTGGTTGGGAGGGGATTGGAGAAAAGGGGGGAAGCGGGTGGCTGAGCTCTCGAAAGAGCGCCCAACTAGAAATAGGAAGTGTTTGTTTTCTGTCTCCCTAATTGGAAGGGTGGGAACGGGCCCAGGGTGGAGAAGGTGGGGGCAAATGGGAAAAGAAGACAGCAGACAGGGGAGACCCTGAGCAGGGCTGGGGAAAGGGCCTGGGGAGAAATAGGGTGCCATGTTAGTAAGAGGAGGAAAGGCTGAGAGGGGCTGCAGGGTAGAAGAAGATGGAGAAAACTGGAGTTACTCAAACCGACTGAAGCCATCTTTTCCACCCATTGTCTACAAATACCAGTAATTGATTCCCTCGAATCTGGGAATCCTGAAGTGTGATGGGAAAGTACCACGTGTATACGTAGCATCTACACACGTTTTTGAACACACTCTTCAATAATGAAAAGTTTGGAAGCATTCAGTACCACCTACCCTCCATTGCCCCTTTTTGGAGAGGAGCAAGTGTCATTTAAAAACAAGATTTTAGACTTAGTAACATAAGCCTGTGAAGAAATATGATCCTTTGCGAAACTAAGGCCATACCAGCCAGTCACAAAACCACAGTAACACTACTAATAAAAGTAATGTGTATTCATTTGTGTATAAAATTTGCTCAGTTCGTTTAATGGAAAGCCACATAGAGAAGTAGTTGTCATATTCAAAGAAACAACCTTCCAGAGTTTAATCCCTGAAGCAGTTTGGTGAACCTTCACTGCAGTGTTTGACTTGTTCTTTAACTGTGTAAACTTTTGGGAGGGGTATTGAGAATGGTTCTCCCTGTGCAGCCCAGGCTGGCCTCAAACTCTCAGTTACTTCTCCTGCCTCAACCTCCCAACTGCTGGGATTACAGGACTGTTAGTATTACAGGCGTGTGCCACCAGTTTAAATTGTGTAAATTTAATTTTACTCTAGATCTGCTTTTATAGGATTTTTGAGTCCCTTTTAAACATTCAAACGGTATATGTAGTTTAATATTAAGTGACATTTTATTAGGTAATATACTAAGAAAATGCCAAGCCTGTTGGTTTACAGCTTACCTTGTGTTAGACAGTATGCTGAGACCTCTATTATCTCATTCTTAGAACAACCTGTTGAAGCAGGTGTTTTATGCCCAGTTTATTCATAGAGAAATTTACGGAGTTACAGCACTCACTGCCACACATAGGTGGTATTGTAGAATCCAAATGGGCCTGACTAAGGGCCAGAGGTATAGCTCAGTGGCATAAGCGCTAGCCTGGCAATCCCTGAATTGGTGAGTTCGATTCCTGGTACCAAAAAAAAAACATTAAAACAACAACAACAACAAATTGGCCTGAGTACTGTGTCCTATCACTAAACAAAATATAGACCCTAGGACTAACCAAAATCTAAATAAATATTTATTTATTTATTTATTTTTGGTGCCAGGAATTGAACTCAGGATCTTGAGCTTGCCAAGCAGGCCCAATAAATAACTATTGACCTGGCAATTTGCAGATATATTGTGTCATGTACTTTTTTTTTTTTTTTTTTTTTTTTGAGACAGGCTATGTAGCCCAGGCTGTCCTGGCACTCAGGGTGATTGTCTATGGGATTACTACGATTGCCACCACACCCAGCATATATTTAATTATTTTAAAACATTTACTTATTTACATTTTAATGGTCGTGACTTCACTCTAGTTTTATTTATTTGTTTATTTATTTATTGGAGACAGGGTCTCACTATGTTGTTCACGCTTACTTTGGACTTCCTAGGTAGCCTGGGCTGACCTCAAACTCAGCGATCCTCCTGGTATTACATGCATGCCTCATCATGCCCAGCTATCACTCATACTTTCTTTTGGAGACAAGGTCTCACTATGTAGTACAGGCTAGCTTTGAACTCACTGTAGCCCAAACTAGCCTTGAATTCTGAGGTGATCCTCCTGCCTCAGCCTTCCCAATGCTGGGATTATAGGCATGTGCCACCATGCCCAACTTCACTCCAGTTTTTTAAATCATGAATTCGTTAAATCAAGCGTTGGGAAATTAATGCCTGATTCTCTCTTTAAAAAAAAAAGTACTGGAAGAGCATATGCCAGGACCTTAGTTTTTTCAGTCCCCAGCACCAAAAGAAAACACAGAATGCTTGGAAATGTTCTAATGGAGGTACATAAAGCACTGAGAACAGGTGTGTTGGTGCACACCTGTAATCTCAGCACTTAAGATTGCCACAAGTTTAAGGCCAGTTTGGGCTACCTAGTGAGTTCAAAGTCTTCCTGTACCGTTCAGCTCTAGAAAAACTTAGTTATTTGGTTTTTTGTTGTTGTTCTTTTTTTTTAAACTTAGTTATTTGTAGTTAGATTAAATCATTGAATCAAAGCCCTTTGGTTTTTTATTAATGGCTGTATGTTTAATTAGATATATATTGCCCTTCTGCCATATTTTATTTTGGGAACAATTACCCTTATGAGGATTATTGCTCAGGCTGTTCCCTTAAGTGTAATCTTTTAACGTTTACTTCAGAGAGCAGAGGATAAAAGACTTTTTTGTCAGAGGTTAGAGTGAACCCATGACAAAAAACATCCACTATCCTTTTGGCTTTGTTTTAACAATACTAAGGAGCAGAGATTTAGGATAAAGTTTTGAATCAGAAAGGTGGCATTGAGTTGATATGTAGGTTTTTTTAAAAAAAAAAAAACCCTAAATATGCATAAGGTGGAAAGTTTATTGTTTAATTGCTTACCTCTAGGTGTATTAGCTACTTGGGTGACAAGTTACAAGGTTACTTGCTATTTGTAAGAGATGATGTAAGAATGATCATAACATTTGTAAAGCATCCGGCCTTACAGAAGGTGCTATATAGCAGGGGGCTGAGTGCAGGGAGGATTATAGGAGACCAGAGTGTAGCGCAGTTAGGTTCCAAATCCTAGCTCCACCACATACTGGCTGTGTGATCAATTGCTTAACGTTTAGCTTCTCAGCCTGTTTCCTCATCTCTAAAAGGAAGTGGGAACACATCTCGTAGAGTGGTTCAGGATAAAGTGAGAGAAGTTAAGTGTTCAGCAAAAAATAAGTTCTGTAAGAAATGGAGCTTTTTTCTGATGATGTGCTGGGCATAGATAGTTTAAGAAGTCACATGGTGGTGCTTTGATTTGTCAGGTTTTTTACAAGAATTTAATAGTTCAAGCCAGTGTGCACCTGTAATCCCAGCATGTGGGAGGCTGAGGCAGGAGGATCACTGTTGAAGGCCACCAAGGGCTACATAATAAATAATAAATTGAAGGCCAGCCTGAACTAAATAGCAGGACTGTCTCCAGAAAAATTTAATAGTTCAGAATAAAGGTAGAAACCAAAAGACAAGGCATAGCTCCGATTGGTCTGATTCTAGCCAAAGCTTGAGTTTTGGTTAGGGTTCCCATTGTTGGTCTAGATTGATTCTTTAAATCTTGATTTCTTTGTTGCTGTATGATCTGTAATCTGAAAACCTGAAACTCTCTGACATTTGAAACTTTTTGACTGACATGATACTCAAAAAGTTTCAGATTTTTCAGATTAAGGATGTGCAACTTGAACTATACTTATTCTCTACCTGTTTTTCTAATTTTTTTCTGCTCTAAAGTGGGTGGAGACAGCTTGAGCTTCATATACTTAGGTCCTTTTTAATCAGTTGCACACTAAATGAAATACATATTTTTAGTCCCTGTCACCTCCATCAGGTGTGTCCTTAGTTCAGTAACCAGAGATACCTATTCTGGCCAAGAGGATAGTTTCCTAAAAATCTCAAAGAACCAGGAGTAATATAATTCAGATGTATGATAAAGTTTAAATTCACTAATTAGAGATGTTGTGCCTCATGTTTCTTTTCTGGTTTTTTGGTTTATTTTTGAGACAGAGTCTTGCTTTTAGTACAGGCTGGCCTTGGCCTTGAACTGGAGGCAATCCTCCAGCCTCAGCCTTTGGAGTGCTGGGATTATAGGTGTGTACCACCTCACCCAGCCCGGTGTTTTTTAATAGTTCAGTAAATACACTATCATATGTAAGTAAGTCATAAATGTTGGCAGATCAGTTCACAGGTTCCTCTAAACTAAACTCATACTGGCTAGGCTTGCACATCATTTATGTATACATCTGAGGCATCCTAGTAGATCTAGCAAGAAACAATTTTTACCATCTTGTTAGGGTACAGCAGTAGAATGGTGAGGTACAAGACTAGCAAGACTGTGGGCCATAGAATTCTTATGTTCAACGTATTGCTGGATGCTTGCCAGTACCACTAGATGTGCTCAGAGCTGGACACTGTGGTATATTCTCATATTCCAGCTACTTGCGGAGCTGAGGCAGGAGGAACACTTTAGCCCAGCCTAGGCAACATAGCAAAATCTGGTCTCCGGATTTGAAGCCCCAGGGATTGGAATACAAGTGCCAATCTGTCCAGGCAACCAAATGTCAGCTTTCCTTTGTCCCTTTAGGTTATCATTGTGAATTTCTGTTCTAACACAATGCCCAGGAAGTGGAATGCCCAGAATGTATTTCTGTATTCACGTTTCCTAAACAGTTCACACATACCCATCTCAAACCTGTGGCCAAAGAACGTAAGATTGATTTGGGTTGTGGTCTACTCTGAGCTTTCCTGAAGATGTTCACCCATGTGAATACATTGTTGCTTTTCTTAAACTGCCTTATTTTGCCATAGCATGTACTGTGTTACGTCATCAAAAAGTTACTTACAGGAGCCCTTTCTAAATCTGTTTTGTTGAGTCTTTTGATTTATGATATATTTAGCATTTTCTAAATTATAGGCAAAGTTATCAAATGGTCATTTGCTTTTCTCGCCCTCTAGAAAATTAGCACTTCCTAATACCATTTAGGGTCTTTAAAGCAACTTGGCATGTGTTTTGTTTTCATCATCACAATAGTTGAGTGAGTCATAATCTGGGTATTGTTCTGGTAGATAAGTCACTTGTGTGTGATCACACAGTAGTGTCTATACTTAAAGTCCAAGCCTGAACTTAGACTTTCTAATTTAGAGTTTTTTTTTGTTTGTTTGTTTGTTTTGTGGTTTTTCTCCGGTACTGGGAACCAAACTCACAACCTTGCGCTTGCCAGGCAGGCGCTTTTGCCGCTGAGCTAAATCCCCAGCCCCTTAGAGTTGTTATCTTGAAGATGAAAGCTTCAAAAAACCCAAGAGGAAAAGGATTTTGAAAGTACTTTAGATTCTGTTGGTCGTACTAGTAGGGCCTCTTCGTATGAAGACCTTGGTCCTTGGAGCTGGTGTTACTGTCTCAGGGCCACAGCCTGTACTGTTCCAGTAGGTATGGCTTACTAAAGGGTGTTACCTGTGCCCTTTTGCCATTCTGCCTGGAATTTGCAAGTGCTCAGAGTCTGCCTCATGCCTTGATTGCTGTTCATTTACACTAGCACTTGGTTTTTTTCTTTCCTTTGGGAAGGCAAATTTGGGTAGTAATAGGAGTGTGTAGGTGGTAGGGTAGCCTAGGTTTGTATCTTGACTCTGCCACACTCATTGTATGAGAACCACTTACAAGCAAGTAACTTAATGTCTGTATGCCTCAGTAGTCTCATCTGCCACGTAAATACCCGTATGTCATAGATTTTTCATGTTAATTGAGGTATCACCATATATACACAGGATCCAGTCCATAGTACAAATTCAAAACCTTAGCTGCTACTTCTAGTTGAAGTCCAAGTGAGTTGACCAACTTCATGTTCTCAGTGTGTTTAGTGCTATTGAGTAGCTGTCCTATAAGGCTATAGACACTATAGTACCTTTCTCTGGAGATCCAAAATGAAGATTAACATCAGTAAAGAAACTTGTTTACCATTTTAATCAGGTATTTGCCAAGCTTGAGCACAATTATACCTATTAACTTTCTACACTACAGTTGGTAAACACAGAACTAATAACTTTCCCTTAAACTCCAAATATATATTTGAAAGGCTTAGCCAGAAGCTGTAATTTTGGTCTACCATCACCTAAACCCACTTTGAATTTTGTCCTAAGAAAGACAAATACAAATAAAGTCAGTTGTCCCCTAGGAAAAACGTCCCATTTCTGCTGTTCTTGTAGAGTACCCGATACTTACCACTAGGTGGTGCTGTTGTATAAAATGAAATTAATTCTTCAAGTGTTGGGATATTCTCATATCTAAATGAAAGGTAGCTGGCTGTGATGGGACACATGTGTAATTGTAGCACTCAGGAGGCGGAGGCAGGAGGATCACCATGAGTTTGAGGCCAGCCTGAACTACATAGTGAGACCTTGTCTTAAAAAAACAAAAAAAAATG
Source organism: Chinchilla lanigera (assembly GCF_000276665.1). Lineage (NCBI taxonomy): Eukaryota > Metazoa > Chordata > Mammalia > Rodentia > Chinchillidae > Chinchilla > Chinchilla lanigera. The sequence goes on from NW_004955484.1 coordinate 7,539,065, forward strand.
ATGGTCAAAACATATGTTGAAAGTCAGTATCAACAGTTAGCCTAACCATTCCCTAGAGCTGTTAGACTTTTTCCAGTTCTGTTTGCCTTATTTTGAGTTTAAAGAGAAGTCCTCTGAACGTGGGAATATACCTGGTGATAGACATGAAGTTTGTCATTACCAAAGGAAAAAATAAAATCTTAACAGTTCCTTACTTTTTTAAAAGAAACATGCAGGGAAGAAAATAGAATACCTTAAGAAAGGCAAGTTAATATTTGTGGTCAAGAGTGATCCTGAGCCATGGCGGTGCATATCTTTAATCCTAACTGCTCAGAAGACTGAGGCAGGATGATCTTAAAACCAGCCAGAAGGATTGGTGGAATAGCTCAGTTGAGCATTTAGTATGCACAAAACTCTATGTTTAATCCCCAGTGCTGGGGGCGGGGGGAGGCGTGGTCTCTGCACTGTGTCCTGGGTTCATATTCTGTCTTTGATTTTGAGTAGTTACAATACCTATTTTCCATATTGTAGTTGACTGCTGGTGATTGTGTGTATATGCACCTGCAAGCTGGATGTCAAAAACCCAGGGCCTGTAATGCAGTAGGCAAGCATGCCACCACTGAGCTACATCCCCGCCAAGCTGTTGGTGATCTTTAGCAAACTTATCTAATGTACACAATCAGTAAGAAAGCTTAGACCTTATGATGTTTTTAGGGGAACAAAGTAATGTGTGTCTAAAGCACTTATAAAAGTCCCTGTCACGCAATAAATGGTATTTAGCTGTCATTTTGTTATTAACTGTCATCATTGCTATCCTGATCTTTTTCTTTTTTTCTTCTACAGTTTATTTTCAGTTGCTTTTTAAAGAAGGAAAGCTCATGGTGCAAATTGTTATTTCCAGGTGAGTACATTTTGAGATTTTTATTTAGCTTGAATGATTATACACAAGTTTCACATTTTCTGGAAGAATCAGGGTCTTTAGGTACATCTTGCATAAATCTTTGCATTAAGATCTCTAGTTCAGTGCTTAGCACTGCCCAATTTCCCAAGAATTTGTGCTCAACCCAGTTCCTTTGGGCCTTAAATGGTGGTGTAGGACACTACTCATCCTTCACCCCTCAAAAATATTGTAACCGCCAGCCCTTTGCTTGCAGTGCGGGGGCTGAAGGCCTGGCAGAATGGGTGCTGATGGAGCTACAGGGGGAGATCGAGGCTCGCTACAGCACTGGATTAGCTGGAAACCTCCTGGGAGACCTACATTACACCACTGAGGTGAGGGGGTTTTCTTTCCCTGCCTAATGCCTCAGGAAAGCGAGCTATACCAAGGTGGTGCTCCCAGGACCCAGAGTGAGGACTGCCCTCAGGTTTGTTACTCAGGATCTAGCTAATCTGCAGAGCTATCTGCTTGTTCTTCTCCCACTTCTGCAGTAGCAGGAAAATTTAGCTTGGGGGAATCTGGAAAAGTAACATTCCTGAAAGTGGACATTTTCTTATATGGAGCAAGAAAAAGTGAAAAAGGGTAGAGGGTGGATTGTCGAGTATTTTTGCTCAACAGTGGTAGAACCAGATCAGGAAGCGGCGGGGGCCAGGAACAGTTTTAGAAGCCACCTAAAGTGGAATGGTCTTTCCCTGAACCTCAAGCATCTTCTTCTTCTTCTGCCAAAGGGAATTCCTGTGCTGATCGTGGGGCATCATATCCTATATGGGAAAATCATCCACCTGGAGAAACCTTTCGCAGTTCTTGTCAAACACACTCCTAGGGAACAGGACTGTGATGAGCTTGGCCACGAGACTGGCACCACCCGGTACCTGGTGACAGCACTCATCAAAGACAAGATCCTTTTCAAAACCCGCCCCAAGCCCATTATCACCAACGTCCCCAAGAAAGTATGAAAGAACCCCGGATTTTCCCTAGAGAGCGGCCAACTCCTTGGACTCGTGCACCACTGCCACCTCGAGGACGGCTTGACAGTTCCCTGGGACCACAGGGGGGTCCTGTTCTGAACACAGGCCACCCACTGGGCATGAACTCGGATCCCTTCCTTATGGCAGCTGGTTCTGTTGGTGGAAATCTGGCACCATTTCCAAGGAACCCATCTTTTCCATCTTCATCAGGCTCACTGGCTTCAAATCCAGCACCTTTCCCTGCTGGTCCTCGTGACCCAAGCATGGCTTCTTTTCCAAGAGGGATAAATCCTACTGGCACAGGCACAGCCTTCCCACGGCCAGGCGGCCTGTTGGGTCCAGGACCAGGACCAGCTCTAAACCCTAGAACAGGAGCTCTTCCAGGCCCAGGTCCTATGTCTAACCCCAGGTTAGGAGGTCTCCCAGGCCCAGGCCCTATGTCCAATCCAAGGACTGGTGGTCTCCTGGGAGCAAGTCCTGACCCCAGAAGTGGTACCCCCATGGGACCCGGACCCGGAGCTGGACCTAATCTGAGATCAGGTGTCTTGTTGTCTTCTGGGAATGGTCCTCCCAATCCTAGGCCAGGTGGTCTGGGCCCTGGACCAAATCCCAATCTGAGATCAGGCTTTTTAGGTACAAACCCTGCCCCTAGGTCAGGTATGTTTCCAGGCCCAGGCCTTGGGTCCAACCCTCGAGCAAGTGGTGTGGGACCAGGTCTTGGGCCCAACCCAAGAGCAGGAGGCTTGGGTCCAAGCCCAAATCTGGACACCAGAGCAGGTGGCCTCTTGGGCACAGGATCTGGCCTTAACTTAAGAATGGCTGGACCCCAAGGCCTAGATCTTGCCCCAATTCTGAGAGCAGCAGGTCTTTTAGGAGCAAATTCTGCTTCTTTTTCACAGGCTTCTGGAAACATGGGCTCAAGCCCATCATCCATGGCAAGAGTACCTGGCCCCATAGGGCCAAACACAGGTCCTAGCTCTCGAGGAATTGGCCTTCCAGGGCCAAATCCATCTTCTATGTCAAGGGCTCCTGGCCCCGTAGGCCCTAATTCAGCTCATTTCTCAAGGCCAGGTGGCCCCATGGGTGTAAATGCCAATCCCTTTCCCAGGGGGACGAGTTCAGGGGGACTGAACCCAGCTGCCTTCTCTCAGTCTTCGGGCACATTGGCTTCAAACCCAGGTACCTTGCAAAGGTCTGCCGGCCTCCAGGGCTCAAGTCCAGCAATTTTCCCACGAGCCTCTGGGCCACTAGGCCCCAACCCAGCTAATTTCCCGAGGGCCACTGGCCTGCAGGGTCCAAGTCCAGCTGCCTTCCCAAGATGTACTGGTCCTTTAGGCCCAGGTCAAGTTGCTTTCCCCAGGTCAGCTGGTGGGCATCTGGGCTCTTCTCCAGCAGGCCCAGTGGGTATCAGTTCAGCTCCTTTTGCAAGGCCCACTGGGACCCTGGGTCTAAATCCAGCTGCTTTTCCAAGGATGAATGGCCCTGTAGGCAAGAGTGTGGTCCCATTTCCTAGGGTGGGGAGCCTCCCTGGCACAAACCCAGCTGCTTTCCCCAGACCAGGGGCTCCAATGGCTGCAATGTACCCAAATGGAATGTTACCCCCGTAAACAACACTTGTTCTCCAGGACCACTTGTTTTCCAGGCACTGTGGTTCTAGGTAGGACTGTCTCTAGGTAAAAAGGTAGATACGGAGCTACACATAGCTGAGGCTCAAGTTCAAAAGGCCTTTTTCCTCTGCTTTTTTCTTGACTGAAGGTGAAATGTTGTTTGTGGGACACAGACTGAAAAATTGGGAATGATAACTGGCCTCAAGAGAAAGGAACTTGGGCCTTCCAGAAGCCTGCTGTGCTTTTGTCCCACAGCTTTCTGCCCCTTGTTTATTAGTTTCTTGAATTGTTCTTGTGGACTTTTCCTCAGGGATACATTGGCCTGGCCTAGTTTGTGCGTAACCCCCTGCTCCCCACTGGAGAGTCAAGCTCACTGCTTTAGAGATGCACTGGCGAACGGACCATGCTTCAATAGCTCTGAACTGGGCCGCTTGGACCTGGTCACCTACTGCCAGACCTTTCCCTGGGGGCTTGAACACAGAATGGGGAGGTGGACAACCACTTCACCAACCCACCAAATAAATTTCTGCTTGACTGACTAGGCCTGCAGCTCCTTTCTCCTGGACTTTGAGGTGGCCGTGTGTAAGGCTCCTCTGTTCATCTGACTCCCTCTCCACTGGTACTCCCAATCAAAGAACCTCAAACTTCAAACTGATGTGGATGGGAACTAGGGTGGGGGTGGGGGGAGAAGGGGAGAAATCACTGTGCTTCGTTCAGCCTGATGTGAAGGATGGTTGGTGTTTTTCCTGCATTGTATCTTTTCTTACTATTTCTTTAATAAATGGGATGAGAGGGCTGCTGTTGTCACTCCTATTGTTCCCTGTTCCACAGGAAGGGACGTTTACCCTCTGCTTTTCAATGTCTCACTTTGGCCACAACTCTGCATGACGTGCCAGCTAAAAGGCTTGCACTGAAGAAGCAGGCTTTAGTTTTCAGCCTTAGCTTGCTCACTCAGCCAGTTATTTCACCAGACCCTGCCCCACCTGTACAATGAGTTATGCCACTGAGTTACCTGCTGTATTCCTTAGGTCCAGGTAGCTGGGATAGCTTAGCCTTTTTTTTTTTTTTTTTTTTTTTTTTTTTTTTTTTGGATAGGGTTTTACCATGCAGTTCAGGCTAGTATTGGACTCACTTTGTAGCCCAGGCTGACCTCGAATTTGTAGCAGTCCTCCTGCCTCAGCCTCCCAAGTGCTGTGATTACAGGGGTGCACCACCACGCCTGGCTAGTTTAGCCTATTTTTGAGGCACACTGATGAAACCATTTCTATCTCCAGCCCTTCTTAAGATTGGTGTAAAGAGCCATTTTTATTAAGTACAAAGGAGGAGTAGCTCAGAGTTACCAGCTTGGATCTAAAATGTCCTCTTAAAGCTTATATGTTGAAGTTGTGGTCCTCAGTGCACCGGTGTTCAGACCTGGGCGGTGGTTGGATCATCAACCCGTGCCCCCTTTTAATGGATTAACCCTTTAATGAATGTGTACTTTAATAGGCTGTTGGGAGGTACTGAGAACTTTTAAGATATGGGGCCTGGTTGGAGGACATAGGCCTTTGAAGGGTATACTTTGTTCCTTGTCCTTTTCTCTTTGCTTCCTAACCTTCATGAAATGAGCAGCTTTTTTCCACCATATGCTGCTGGCCTAGATGTGTCTCACCACATGCCCGGAAACAATGGATCCAGGTAACCGGAGTTACCTGGATCCTCGAGCCAGACCTTTCTTGAAATGGATTTATGTCAGGTATTTTGCCATAGCAACAGAAAGCTAACACACCAGCATTATGTGAGAATCTTTATTTTGACAAATAAGTGCAGTATAAAAATTTTGACCTGAAAAGTTAAAAAAGACTCCTGTCAGAAGTAGCCACGCTTGGTTTCTGGCAATAGGACAGCGGCTGCCATGTATCCTGGAAGTAGTAAGGGGAGAGGTACCGGCTCTGGGAAGAGGTAGCACCGTGGAGTCGTTATAAAAGCACCGCAGAGAGGCAGCCCAGGAGGAAAAAAAAGAAGCACCGGAGTGGCAGCAGTGAAGGCTAGAAGCAGACCTGGGACCATGAAGACTTGTACAAGAGTAGGTGGCGCAGGACAGAAGCCTAGGCAGCCCAGGCAGGACGGCAGTCAGCCTGAGCCCTCTAGGCAGGGTGTGGAGTGGAAAGAGTGAAAGACAGTTCAGCTCCAAAAGTAGCTCAGGAGATGCTCGTCATTCAGCATCTCGGAAGTCAATAAACTCCCGGCAGAGTTGGGGCTGCAAGCCTTGGAGGTCAGGGCCATGGAGGAAACGGCAGGCACCAGGGAGGAGCCTGTGGCAGCTGATGTTATAAACTCTGGCCTTGCAACAGTGAGAGGAGCAGCGAGAGAAACTGGTGGCTGCCAAGGGAAAGCGCTGCTGAGCCAAAGGTTGGGGAAGATAAAAACACGGAAAGTTGACCCCAAGGCTGCCAGCGCTGTATCCTGGATTGAGAGGAGCCAGCACTGCAGCAAGACTTCTTGACAGAAAAGAAGGCCAAGTTCTCAGAGGCCATGGACCAAGAGTTTGGCATCAGCAAGCTGATGAGTTTCGGCAGAGGTAGCAGGACCTGAACAGCGCGGAGGAGCTGCAGGGCCTCGCAGGGGAGCATGCCATCAATTTCTTCTGAGCAGGGAGACTAGTCCTCACCTTCAGGGACATACGTGTGCTGCAGGAGGATGTGCTGGTGAACACAAACCTGGTGGATGAGTGGGCAGAGAACATGGAGCTGTGGAAGTAGCCTAACTGTCTGCCCTATGCAGAGAATAAGAGCATTAAGGACTTGGCTTAATAGCAAACACTTCATTCTGTCCTGGGCAAGTAAAGTGAGAACTAGAGAGGGAGCAGCTGTACTCCTCCTGTTTGAACCAGGGCAGCATGGCCAGTGGCCTGTGGGAACTTGAGCGGAAAGAGATCTGGGCCACTCAGCAGGGGCAGGCTGTCTCTGAGCCCCACAGGGTCTCAGCTCACCCCTGCATGCCGCCCAGCAGAAATGGTCACCTCAGAAAGACCGTGGAGGATGAAGACAATCTGCAAGAGGGAGGTGGTCATGTGTGCAAATGATTTGCTGCGTCCTGGGGGCCAATTCAGGATGGGGACTTTGGTTCCAGACGGCAGGATTGGGGTGGGAACTGAAGGCCCCAAGTAAGGGAGGCAGCCCTGGAGGATGAGGCGAGGCGCTCATGGCATAGTCCCTGCTGTAGGAGCATACTTGCATGGAGAACATGGACATACTTGTAAGTGATAGGGACGAGGTGAAGCTAGAGCTACAGAAACAGCTGGAGAATGGGTGCCAGCGTGAGACAGCAGCGAGAAGGTGGAGATTGTGAAGATGCTGGAAGCTCGCCAGCAGAACTGGGAGGAGGAAGATCCTGAGGAGAAAGAGAGGTGACTGTGTTCAACCGGCTGTTTTGCCACACCTTGGGGACATCCCCAGCTGCAAGCAAGCCGGCAATCAGGGAAGAGTGGGAGCAGCTCATGGGCTCTGAACAGGACAAGGAGTGCTTGGCCAGCGGCCACTCCAAAGTGGACAGGGAAGAGAACGTCGGCTAGAGCATGGCCAACCTGAATGAGAAGGAGCAGCAGGGCTTTTTACCTCCTCCACAGCCCTGCTCCTGTGTCAGAACAAAGGGCTGCTAGTGGCCACATTGCCAAAGGGGTCCCGGTGAAGGTCCCCAACAAGTCCCTGCCCTCAGCTATGTACTGCATCAAGCACATGATGGCTATCGAGGACAAGCACAGCAGGTGGGATAAGTACCATGGCTTCACCCCTTCAAGGAGAAGGACCACTTCAGGCCCATGTTCAGACTGAGTACATGGACCGGACAGACCAGAAATTCATACCCAAGGTGGCTTTCCTGCAGCTGACCCCCCCCCGCTTCCCAGGAAGGGCTCAGGTAAGGTGAAGACGGAGCAGCAGGTGAGGGAGGCGCTGCAGAAGCGGATGAGCTCTCATGATGTTGCCTCTCACCCCGAACACGGTTCTGTTCCTGTTCGAACAGGTTCTGTTTGCTCCTGGACGAGCAGAAGGCCCAGAAGACTCCACACACACTGCGCAGTGGGAGTGGGAAGAGTGAACACGAGCACCATCAGCAGGGGAAACTGCCTCCCCTGTGCTTCCCTCCCCAACCTTAATGTTAAACTTCCCTCCTTATTAAAAAGTCAGGTAAAAATAAATATGTTTACAAATTACTGTAGAAATATAAGAGGGTTAAAATTCTCAATGAAGAAAAACCAAAATGTGTCCAACTGTATAAAGGCTCTTCCCTTACAAGAAACAGGGATAAAGCTGAAGACCCAGTTTGGTTTTGCTGCTGAAGTATACAAAATAACTTAGAAAACCCAGACGAGGTCAAACATTGTGCTCTCACCATCAGTGCCTGCCTTTTTTTTATCTGAGGAAAGTTGATACCACGGTATAAGGCAGAGCTGATGGTAGGAGAGCCAGGAGTTTCTCATTCCGAGTCCATCGTCCTTCAAGTCAGCGCTGAAGAGAAACAAGCCCATGGTGGTGACGTCTAACCTCTACAGCTGGCTGACTGGACTTCCTCCACTGCAGGGCTCGAAATACTTTATTTCTTGGCCAGCACAAGCACAGAACCGGGAACAACTGCCTTTAGCAAATGCCTGCTGGGTCCTGAACATCATATGTTGGGCCTGATGATCAACTAGAAGTTTTAGTAGAAGCTCAGATGTGGCGGCTGTTGGCTATCCCTGGAAAACCCTTGAGTTCATGGGAGAGGGAGAAGAACATCAGGGTTTGGCCATTTGTGGTTCAGAAACCACATGGTTCCTCTGTCAGAAGCACCGGGGTACACTAGAGGTTTGCACACTAGAGGTTTTCCCCCTCAACTACTCTCCAGCTCAGCGCTGATTGTGAGGGGCTAGTTGGTCCCTCTGAGAAAGGACATTTGGAAAGTGAGCAACCCCTAAGTCAAGGGCTTAGCAGGATTTCAGGTCTCAAACCCAAAAGCTGAGCAGTCTAGATTGCCAATCTCTAGAAAATTGCTTTGCCCCACTCACAAAGCAGTAGAGGGAAATTTAAATAGCCCCAAGGGGTATGAGCAAGAACCTTTGAGGGTAGGAACAAATCACATCTCCTAGTTTAGTTGCTGGACGGAAACAAGCACATGCAGCAGTGACCATCCACAGCCTGGCTTTACGAGTTCCCTAGAGAAGCTGGCCATGATGGCACACACCTGTAATCCCAGCTACTTGCGAGTCAGAAGCAGCAGGATTATAAGTTTGATGCCAGCCTGGAACACTAAACAAGGCTCAAAAATAAAAAGGACTGGGGAGCTCAGGGGCAGAGCACCCCTTGTTTCAATCCCCAGGACCACAGAAAAAAATTCCCTAGGGAATCCACTGAAGAGAATGGGTAGTCTCACAGATGGCCAGCTTCCATGTGAGGGTTCACTTGGGCAACACCGAAAGGCTTTCAGCTGGGGATGATTGTCAAGAACAGTAGCCTGCGGGTCACACGTTAACCAAATGCTGAAGATTCTGTTCAGTTCCAAGATGGCAGCCAACATGAAAAGAGGCTCCCACCATTCTTTGTATATGTGCAGAGAGCAGGTTTGCCTATTGCAGTGTCTTATAAGAGCCTAAGCTCTTTCCCAGTTGCCACCTTAAGAATCTTAGCCAGGGTGATGATAGAGGTGACTGCCATTTTATCACCCCAGAAATGTGTCTTGAAAGAAAGTGAAGTCAGGAAGATACGATGTCTAGTCTCAGTTCAGAGCTGAATTTGAGAGGATTCTAGTAGTGTCCAGGTTAAAACACCGCAGACTTTGCTTCACATGTTAGGGTTTGATCTTCCCAGTAGTTGGCTAAAACACTACCTGTCCAGCAGCCATCAGCACAGACAAGATTAGAATTCATCTAGAAGTCTGAGCATCTTCAGGTGCAACACATTCATTCCGAAGCTCCCCTGTCTTTAGCACCACCACGGTCTGTTCTTCCCGACAGACCTTCCATTTTAATATGCACTTTTAAAAGCAGTTCGGTGTTTGCTGGGCACAGTGCCACACTCCTGTAGTCCCTGCATTCTGGGAGACCAAGGCAGGAGGATCACAAGTTCAAGCCCAGGCTCAGTGACTTAGAGAGACCCTGTTTCAAGGTTTTTAAAAATGGGGTGGGGGTGGGGCAGATGTAGCTCACTGTGAAGGCCCTGGGTTTAATCCCCACTACTACAAAAAAAGTAAAAATAAAAAGTACAAAAGCAGTTTAATGATATCTCCTACTAGTCTGGCTTACCCCTGGGACATGGAGATGTGAAGTAGGGTAGATCACATAAAGCACCATTCTTGGACCCTGTTTTCTGATACCCAAAGATCAGGCCTCTGGGCCTCGTATCTCAGGCACAATCTTAACTGCATTGATGATCTGTTGGAGGGGGGGGGACGTTCTTGGCTCAGATCTCAGTGGAAATTCTACCAGCTCTGCTTATGTTCACATGGGCGAGGAGAACCCCTTCCCACAGATGTCATTGCTTGCTTATCAGAAACTGCCAGAAAATGCAAATAGCGCTTGGTTGGCACCTTTCTGAGTTCTCTTGGGACCCCAGGGAAGGAGGTAGAATCCTTTGCAGAGGCCAAGCAAATAAGCAGCCTGAAAACACAAACGCCCTCTGCCCTGAGCCTGAAGAATCAGTGTCACCTCCTCTGAGCAGAACTGCCCAGCACAGGCCATACTACAGTCACGATTCTTTGCATTTCTGATTTGTCCCTTTGGACCATTAAACTAAAACACAGCACTCCCTCCTCCCCCCAACCCAATCTTTCTCTTTCATTCCCCATCCCCTGTCTTCCCCATTGCACTTTTCCCACTCTGCTTGGGGGCTGTGTCACACCTCAGTGAAAGCCAAGCTGTACTGCTCTTGCTTCTTCCCACACCGCCGAGCAATGATGGCCAAATACAGCAGGAAGAGGGCCACCCAATAGCAGCCATAGAGGGCAGCCCCGGAAATAAGGAAGGTTTGCTCAGTCTCACTGAACAGGCCCTGCCAGTATGCTGTGTACGCCAGGCCCCCAAGAAGAACTGTCATCCAGATGGATACCGGGATGAGGCCAATGAAGTTGACCACGATGGTTTTCCGGCCTGAAGTCCCCCAGCCAGCCTTGTTGATGGTGGCAATGGCAAAGATCTTCGCTGGCAGGAGGCTGGACATGTACAGAAGGGAATAGATGGACATGAAGATCATCTCTGCATTGCCTCGAAGGAAGCAGGCGTAGGTAGCCTTGATAATGCCCACCAGCTGCACTGTCAGCAGGAAGAGGAGAATGTTCCAAATGCGGCCCCGGTAGAAAAGTTGTATGACCGTGGCGATGAGGAAGAACGGGAAGAAACCTGTGACCACTGATTCGTAGGTCATCCAGAGGTGGTGCTTATGGAACCACAGAGAGTTGTAGAGCCACTCCCGGAAGTAAGACTTGCTCCAGCGCGTTTGCTGGTTGAGCCACCGGAGGTACTTGGTGGGGGTCTCTGTGAGGCACTTGGAGCGTGCTGTATACTTAGTCTGGTAGCCAAGGCTCAGCACTCGGTTGGTAAGGTGCCGGTCATCTCCAAAGCTACACTTGCTGCCTAGGAACTTCTGATGGTACCAGTCCTCCAGGAACTGCTGGAGGAGGCTGTTGCGGTACATGCCCAAGGGCCCACTGATACACTGCACACAGCCAAAGTAGGATTGGCAGGCCCGTTCCACGTTGAAGGCCATCCAGTACCGCACACTGCTCAGGAAGGAGATCCACGAGTCATATTTGTTGAGAATCTGCAAAGGAACAGAGATGCTGGGCCTCCTCCTCTGAGGACATGCGCCCCAAAGAGGACAGATACCGCAGACCAGGAGGCCTCCCTACCCTGGGTTCTGTGGCCCATTGCTCAAATTCCAGGCACTAGCACTAGCTCCACCAGAACTGAGGGATCTCAGGCTAAAAGGAGCTGACTACCCGCTCACTCTCCCCAGAACCAGCTCTACCTCCCCACTGTGTCATCTGTACTCACTTTCCCAACTAAGCTGATCTAATGGTCAGAGCTGCCTTCAATCTCAGGAGGCAGTGGTGGTGGCAGAGATAAGGCCCAGGGAAGGAAGCAAAACTTCACCCTAGCCATCCATCCCGCTGCTTCTACAGTTGTAAAGCTTCTAGGAAGATGTGATATATTGTCTACAGCGTTCTCTGCAAGATGATCCAGCCCTTTATGCTCATCATACTGCCCCGAGCTCTTCCGTCCAAGTTCTCTAGAAGCAAGGACTTCAAGGGCCTAACTTGGGAGTGACCTACTACACACCTGAAAAGGAAGTACCCTTTAGGGTCTGTGACCTCCAAACCTATAGCCCTCCCTACATAGGCTGTCTGTAACTATTCAGTGATTTTTTTTTTTCTCTCACATTAAAAAAAAGAGCAGGTAATGAATTGCACTGCAAGTGAGGTGAGCCCTCTGGTATCAGTGAAAACTGTCAGAGGGGACCCCCCAAATAGCAGGCATAGCCTATCGGGTTAACAAACAGAGTGCAAAAAAAAAAAAACCAAAACCAGAGTCCACACCTCTACCCCAGGGATCCCTGGTTACTTCTTACTTGAACATCTCCCCCGACTCCCCCTACTTGGGGATCCTCTTCCAAGACTCGAAGCATCTCGATGGTGCAGGCTGGGTCCAGCACAGTGTCAGAGTCGCACACCTGCAGGGGAGTGCACCATGAGCCTGTTCTGACCTCAGGTCAGTAGGTTCCCTCTCCCCTCCACCGGCTGTTCACCCCCTGAGGGAAGTGACCCTCCATGATTCTCTTCCACTAGAGCGGTGTTAGCCAGAAAGGGAGGAGGAAAAACAAAGGCAAGTAAGGAAAAGGAGAGTCCACATCCCAGGCTTGACACCAGTAAGCTGAGGAGAAAACCCAGGAGAGCATAGGCACCAGGCCTGGCAAAAGACAAATGCTTAGCACCGGACAAGGTTTTGCCCCTGTAAAGCTAGGCTCCACAGAAATGGCTCAAAATACAAATCTTGGGCAGAAAGGGAGAGCAAGTCACTGAAGTCAGACAGCAGGCACAGTGGACTAGAACAGTAGGACCAGCAGACAGACATTCCTCAGAAAGCTCAGAAACGGCTCCGCTCCAGGGCTGCTATGCCCAGCAACCCCATAGAGTAGTTGTTAACAGTCCCCCCAGTTCCAGTCTTTGGCCTCCTGGACAACCTGCAGCCCCTGTGGTGAGGAGCCCTCTCCCTCCATGAGCCCACAAACGTGCCCCCCTCCACATACTCTGCTGCAGCAGACTCCCCTGGCCAAATCTTTTAAGACTGGGGCACAGTCTGGCTGATGGCTGCGCCTGCCTCGGTCTACCCTGAATGGCCGAGGACGCTAGCAACAGCTGCCTCCAGTCAGACCCTCGACCAAATCCTGCCCACAGGCCCTCCTCCCCTCAGGAGGCTTCCGGTCTCAGGTGGTCCTGTGGTTAGTGAGCCTGCGCTCTGAAAGTATTTCCCTTGTGACTGACTCCTTGTCTGTTTTCTGAAGAAAAGTAACTGAAAAGTAGAGTCCCGGTAACTGCGGGCAGGGGAACTGGCCTGCGGACCCCAGGTTGAGCTCTCTGGTTGCTGTTCTCAAAGCAGAGTGTCTGATGAAGAGCCCAAATCCTTTTACTACAAATTGTTGACGCAAGGTCTTGGGTTTAACCCCCAGCACCAAAATAAAAAAGTTGCTGAGTAAGGTCAGGATGGAGGCTGCTTCTGACACCCCAGTCTTCCCAGTTTTCCCTCTCCGTGTTAGAGAACAGGGTGGCCACAGGCAAGCAACAGTTGAAGGCCAAGGGGGAATCAGGCACCAGGCCGGGTCCCTCGAATGGGCTTTTTCAGCCTCCCCGGACACACCCTTACAAGCTGTCCAGGACGGTCCCAGGGACCTCTGGCCAGACTCAATCTCCTCAGCTTACATGCTAAGCACCTGGTTGCTGGTCTCGCTTCTACTTCCTGCCTGGACCCCAACCCATTCTCCAGGCTGCTCTGCCTCCTCCGCTCCACGGAGGTCTTTCTAGCTGAGCAGGGTGAGGTAAAAAAGAGCTCTGTGCTGGCTGGGTTCTCTTCCTCAGAGGCAAAGACGCACGCCCTCAGCAGCCTGTGGGACACCAGCTGAAATCCAGCAAGCATTCACTGTAACCCAGGGTTGCCTTGGGCAGTGGTCCCAGGGCCATAAAGACAAAGGCATGGCTGGGGGTATGCTTGTGCGGCGGCAGTGGGGTGTTTGCAGATCCACTGGAATACACAGGAGATGACTGGGGAGAAGTGTTAAGTGGCAGAGCAGGTTTGGGGGTCCTAAGCTTAAAGGGAGTGGATGACATAGTCATGGTCGCTTGAGCACACAAGTCAGGGCTCAAGGCTTTTTGCTAAGCTTCTGGGACCCTGGGAAGGTTTTCTAAAGTGTCCACAACCCCAGGTGAACTGCAGACTCAAACCGCCTTCTAGGCTCAAATCCCTCCCTACATGGCTAAGGAGGTCCTTGGGCCTAGGAAGACCGAAGAGAAAAAGGTATCAACTCTCACATGGGACACACCTTCAAAGAAGCTGAAGTGTACAAGCTAATTTTAGGTAGGCACACTACAGACAATTTAAACAGGGCTCACCATGGTGTCAGCAAGACGGAAGTGGCACACAGGTAGGCTACCAAAATAGCCACCCTTCTTTCAAACATTTATGAACTATGGGCAAACTCCTCAGACAAGCGCAGAGAAGGGCAGAGACAAAACAGGCGCAATTTGGGTGCCACAAAGAATTCTGGACCAGAATCTGGGACCCTGGGTTTTCCATGTCTGTGTGGTACTAAATGTGTGAGTTTTAATCTCAGTTCTCTCTAGGTTCTATTATTTGAAAATGGAAGCTCTGGCAACCCAATAAAATTTCCAGCTTGGAGTCAATGACCACTTAGACCAGATGAGTAGGTTCTGCCTAGGGTTCCAGACCCCCCACCAAAGACCCTGTGTCTGTCAGCCCTTCCTCAGACGTGAGCTGGGCACTAGAAGAGTGTGACTCTGGGGCCCAGAACGTACAGGTGAGTGTTTTTGAATGAGGCTTCTTTTGCTCTTCACATTTTGTTAGGAACAGGCATAACCTCATGTCCCAAAGGTGAGCAGCACTGCACAGAGCAGAGATGGGCTGCCTGGCTCACGCCTACCTGCTTCTGCGCCTGACTAGCAGTGTGACAGTAGGCAACTTACTCTGTGCTTCGGTTTCACCTTCTATGAGGAAAGTTAATAATAGCACTTATCCCCGGAGCATTAGGACAATTAGGAGTAATCGATATATTAGAAGTGCCCGAGACAGTGCCTAATGTGAAGCAAATGCTGTGCACCACTTTGCTGCTGTTATTACAGGGACAGCAAATTCAGAGCTCTTCCCAAAAGCACAGAACTACATGCCGCACAAGCGCGATTCCAAGCCAGCTCTGACAGCAGGACTGCTTTCAGAGCCATCATGCCTTCTTGCCTGCTTCAGCGCAGAGGAGGGATGTGCACAACGCACACCAAACCCACCCCGAAGTCCCTGGAGAAGTCTGCCCCCGGCCAGATAGTCCCCACATACACACACTTCGGGGGAGGCGCCCTTACCTGAACGTAGTCCACTGAGCTGCCGAGGGCCTTGAAGGCAGTGTACATGACCTCGCGCTTGCCTCCCCACTTCTGCATGATACACGAGAAGGTGTTGCTCTGCACCACCGCCTGC
The DNA here is from genome assembly GCF_000276665.1 of Chinchilla lanigera. Lineage (NCBI taxonomy): Eukaryota > Metazoa > Chordata > Mammalia > Rodentia > Chinchillidae > Chinchilla > Chinchilla lanigera. The sequence continues at coordinate 7,554,263 of NW_004955484.1, forward strand.
ACACGCTGCATGCCCTCCTGCAGACTGGCCTCCGTCTCGCCCTCACCCGCTTCGTGGTAGTTGCTGCGCCACACAAAAAAGCCGGCTTGATCAGTGCCGCCTAGCACCTCATGGAAGATGTCCAGCATGTAGGCGTCGTCCTGGCGATTACCATCCACCACCATGACCACCTTGAGGTCAGGGAAGGCGATGCGCTGGACCGAGCGCAGGCACTTGCGCAAGTACTCAGGGTCCTCCTGGTAGGCGGCGATGCAGAGCGCCACAGTTGGGGGCCTGGAGGTGGGCAGCTTCAGCTGCCCGGCCCGGCGCATGCGCCTGTGCTCCAGGAAGGCGAACAGGCTCTGGATGAGCAGGTGTAGGCCCAGGATGGCACCATACAGGCCGAAGGACAGGTGGTGCTTTTCCGTGTAGATGAACTGGTAACCTGTCACGTAGGCTGTCAGGATACCACCCAGCACTGCCAGGGCAAACAGGCTGGTGCCCACTACACGCAGAGCTGTCGTCAGCTGCACCGGCATCTGGCGGGAGAAAGTGGGAAACGTGGGGTCAGGCAGGAGGTAGTATTCTCGGAGTCCGGCCCAGTACAGCAGAAGGGATGCAGTAATAAAAGCTATGACCACTTCTTGAGCATAGCTAAAACCGTCTGGAGACTCAGAAGCCAGAGTACTGGGGTACAAGTCCTCGCTCTGCTGCTGTGTAGGCCCTCAGTTATTTCACCTGTAAAATGTAAATTGTGGCTAATCTCCTAGCATCTTCCAGGGGCAAATGGGGCACATGCAAGGTAGCATTTATTATTGTTAGAGAAAACAAAGACTAGAGTTAGGTGACAGCCCTGGTAGATGGCAGACTAGGATCTGCCTGAGCAAAGCTCTTAATAGGTAAGCTTCGGTGGGGTGAGCCTGTAGCCAGGGGCATCCCCGAGTACATACAGGGATGATGGGGCTCCCAGGGTGTGGGAGAAGGTAGGACGGTGGGTGACCAGCGGCCTAAGAGCCACAGCCCCTAGTGGGTAAGTGACTGGACACTAGGAGGGGACTATTCACTGGTGAAGGACAGCATTGGGTCCTGGAAGAAAGCCGGGGAGGAAAAGACCAGAAACCACAGGAAACATAAAAAGAGGTGCCAGGGGAACAAAGATGCACACAGCTTCCCTTGCTCACAGCAAAACCAGTAAGAGAAACTTCCTTGTGTTCGCCTCTCTCACCTTGTTTTCATTTAGTCCAAGACAGGAAAGAAAGGGAAAGCAGACAAGGGAATGAGGAGGAAATGAGGGTGGGGTGTGGACAGCCCTGCTAGAAGCCCAGCACCGAGGAGCGCCAGAGGGAACTGCAGCCACCACTGCAGCAGCCTCACAGAGGTGGCTGCCTGGGGAGCCCCGTCCGCCCGGTCCTAGTGCCGCTGGATCTCTGCTCATCCGTGGGCCCAGCCACCCCTGGAAACGGTGCCAAGTTTCCGTCTGCAGTTAACTTGGGGCTCCTACAGTCTGCCCTGTTGGAAACAGCTGTGCTTTAATGAGAAAAGCCCAGGCTTGGCACCAGAGACTTGGCGTGAGACAAGCTCTACTCCCTCCTGGCTGCCTGACCTTGCCTGAGTTTTCTAAAACCTGGTCCCCCATCACTACAAAGGGGGCTCCATGGCTTCTTCCTTCACAGATCTCAGGTCCATCTCATCTCCCTGAAAGTGGGAATGTCAGTCCCGGAGATGATTTCCTCCACAGCCTAGATGGTCACAGCGGTGTGAGGAAGAGAATGGATAGAGTTGACAAAGACTCCTTCCTGCCTTCCATTCCAGCCTAAGCTTTCGGAGGATGGCTTCTTCCCACCGGCCCCATCTGGAGAATCCCGTTTCCACCCTGGGACTCCGCATGATAAACCTCTCCTTCCAAGCTCGTGCCAACTCTAGGTCTCACTGAATCCCAGCCTCTGACCCCTACAGACACAGTTTGCCGCCAGGGGACACCTCTTACACAGGAGGGATAAGAAACACGCAGTCACTGCCTAAATCGGCCCGATTTAGGCACCAGTCAGGCACCAGCAGCGTTCAGGCAGCTGGGATCGGAAAGGGCTGCTGGCAGCCTCGCCTCTCCGGGAAGCACGGCCTCCGGGCTCTCTGCCCCACCAGCTCTGGGATCCGGCGGCGCGCTTCCTCCGCAAGACTCCCAGCCCTACTCCGCCACCCCCGCCACCGCGCCTGCGGCCCAGGGCCTGCATGCACAGCCGAGGGGCGTCCGGTCCCCCTCTAGAGCTCACAAGCCCGAGGGGCGCGGCTGGCTCCACTGCCCGCCTGCGCTCGCCCTGGGAAGGGACAGGAGGTGCGCGGGGCTAGCGCATCCGCCACCAACCTGCTGGGCCTCGGCTCCCCCACCAAGGTGCAGTGCCGGAGACTGCGCCCACCGGGTCACTGCGGCCAGAGGCACTCGCCACGCTTCCTGCCCCGCTGAGCCTCACCTCCTGGCGAAGGTGGCGCGCGCGCCACACCCACGTGCCGGTTTCCCACGACCCAGCCGGGAAGGAACAGAAAACCCCTGGATTCACAGTGGGACCGGGGTGCGTGCATCTTCCCCGGGCCCCAGTCACCTTGGCAAAAGTATGCCTGCAGACAAAGGCGGCATCCCTGGTATCGCCAGTTCCCTCCTTCCCCGGGGGATCCCTCTCTTCCGCAGGAATCAGAGGCATGGTAACCCTCCCCTCCACAGAGGACCCCGAGAAGGTCTCGCAGCCCAGTACCCCACGTGTAATCAGGCGCTGCTGAGAGCTTTGGCTGAGGTGCCCAGCCCAACCACCCAAAGCCTGCGGAAGAGGGGGACGGAGCGAGGTGCTCCTAAACTGCTCCCTGCCCCCCATGGTCACAGCCTTCGCTCGGAAGGGGCCCACGGCAGCCCGAGCCCGCCGCCCAGCACGTTCAAGGGCAAGAGGCTGAGGGCGCCCCCCAAGACCGGCCGCGGGGAAGACCAACGGAGGCGCCCTCCAGCCAAGGGCGCAGGCTTCCCCGTTCAACCCCGAAACTTTGAGGGGCTGCCCGCTCCGCAGCGTCTCTCCCGCTGACAGGTGCGCCCTGCTGCGGGACACACACGCCGCGGGATGGAAACTCGCGCGCGCGGCGGGGGCTCCTTCCGCAGCGCCCGGCGCCCTCCGGTCTGGGCTCTAAGCGCGAGAAGGAGAAGGAGCCAAGTTGGGCGGACACGTGCAGCGCAGGCCGGGCTAACCCGCAGGAACCGGGGCGCCGGGGACCTCGGCGTCCCCGCAGGTGCGAAGACCCCGGCGGGCGGCCTGAGCCCCGCACCCTCGCCCGCCTCCTAATTCATTCACCAAACAGGAGCCGCAAGGGAGGAAGGGAGGAGAGGATGGAGGAAGAAAGGGAGGAGGGGTCAGCGGGGAGCGGGTGCCGGAACCGCCGCCGGGGAGCCCGGGCTGCCGCTGCCGCAGCCCG
>NW_004955484.1:7557919-7570693 GCF_000276665.1 Chinchilla lanigera
CGCCGCCGCGCCTCCCTCCACCGTGCGCCGCCGCCGCGCCTCAGACTGAAGAGCGCCGGCCCCGCGGAGCCGCCTTAAGTACCGAGCGCGACCCGCCGGGAGAGGCGCCCTCCCCCGGCCCCGGGGCCCGGAAAGTTGGCAGGAGTGGGAGGGTTCCCCGGGAAGCACCGGGTGCCCGGCTCGGTCGCAAGGAGCCCACCGGCCGGCGCGGCGCGGGCGCGGGCTCCCGCGTGGACGCAGCTTCGCGGGTTCGTAGGCGCAGCCTCTGCGCCCTCTCGGGAGCGTGGTTCCCCCAGTGCGGCCCAAAGCCGAGCTGCTCCACGCTGCCTGGCTGAGCCTAGGCCAGCTGCGCAGGGCCGGCGGTTATTGTGCCCAATCTAGAGCTCTCAGCGTCGATAACTTTCGAGGTAGTCCTCGGTACGTCCGAAACCGCGACTCCGTCCCCACCCCAGCCATACCTTCCAAGCCTGGAAACCCACTCACCCTACAAAGCCGGCGAGTCGGACAAACCTCCTTTAGCTCCTGCCGCATGCCGAAGGCCGTTCACTGGAAAGAGGATGCCCTAAACCAAAGCAGCACAACCTTTCTGGCGGCAAGAGGAGAAAAGAGTAATTGTAAAATATAAAGAGGCCGGCTCAAGAAGGTACTTACAATCATGGTAACGTTAGCTCTGAATTCCGCAGTGGAGCGCTGATGACATTAAGGCTGTTTGCAAAAGCTGCAAATGGTTTTTGCAGCAGTCTTATAAGTTCCCGTGTCTTGACTCCAAAACCCTCCCTCCCTCTTATACCTTATTTCCCTGACCTCCAAAATCGCACTGACCTTCTAAGTTCCTTAAAACGCTGGTGCTAGACTTGGGTGAGGTAAAGCGGAGGAGCGCAGAAGAGGAAGTCCTTAGGAAGGAAGGTTAAAACCTGCTGAAGACACTAGGCTTTTATATCTTAGAAGAGCTTTAAGAAAAATAATTAAGTAGCCGGGTGTGGTGGCACACGCCTGTAATCCCAGCATCCAGCATTTGGGAGGGTGAGGCAGGAGGATCATTGCAAATTTGAGACCAGCCTGGGCTATAAAGTGAGCTCAAGACCAGCCTGAACTGCATAGGGAGACCCTGTCTCAAAAAAACAACCAAACAAAAAACTAGTAAAAAGTGAATTACATGTTCTCCAAACATCTGGGATAATTTCCATCACTTTGTAAGCCTCAACAAATGTGTAGGGTGACCGGGCGTGGTGGTGCACTCCTGTAATCCCAGCACTCGGGAGGCTGAGGCAGGAGGATCGTTGTGAGTTCAAGGCCAGCCTGGGCTACAAAGTGAGCTCAAGGCCAGCCTGAACTGTATAGCAAGACCCTGTCTCAAAAAGACAAAAAAAAATAAAAAAATAAATGTGTAGGGTGGGTAGCAGTCTATAATCTGCTCCTCTCAGAAGCCTTAGGAGTGCCAGGTCTTGCCTGAACCTCTAAACCCTTAGTCAAAGAACTGAGCTTCCTACCACCAGGTAAGCAAAGACCCCTGGCACACTTGCTTCACCTGCCCCCATCCTGCAGGACAAATACCGAACTATTTCACACTGCTTGGGAAATCATCTTATGCCAGTTGAGATAAAAGTGTATGACTTTGGAAAACTCGTGTTAGCCCCACAATGTGTTTTGGCCTTCAGATGGCTCAACGAGCTCTATGAGAACTGTCAACACCAGAAGAAGAGCGGGTGCTCAGGATCAGCCGATCAGTTTTGCCACCAGTTGCATGACTGTAAACTTCAGCGTCTCCAGCCCAGTTGGGTTGACAAGGATTGCTAGGAGGCTTCAAGTCATTGGCTGAGAGCTGTCAGCTCATCACCTCACCCAGAGCGTGGTATCACATGCCCATCTCTCCAGAGCACTTGGTGGCACAAGTTCAGGGGTCAGCGTGAATAAATGAACAAATGCCTTGTTCCTGTTGCACTATGGGCCTGTGGAGCTCTGGGCCACCTGCTCCACAGCCAGAGGCATCAGACAGCCTGGAGCTGCCGAAGACTTGATCCTACCTCCACCCCAAAGGTGTAACATTTCAGATCAGGGAACAGAAGCAGGGCTGAGCAGACAAAAATGGGTGCATGGGGCGACCCAAGCAGCATGGCCAAATAGCTCTATTGTCAGAAGCCAGAAGTCCAGACTTCTAGGTAAAATCTCCCCATTTTGGCGGAGGGTGCTGGGATTCGAACTCAGGACCTTGCACTTGCCAGGTAGGTGCTTGTGCTGCTGAGCTATATCTCTGGCTCCAAATCTCCCAATTTTTAAGAGTTGGCAGCTAATTCAAATGTTTAAGAAAGCACTCTGTAGGTCAGGCTGGAGATGTCTGATTCATATCCAGCCACCTGGCTGCTTACATTGTAAGTGACCTGCTCAGGAGCACAAGGAGTGGAGCAGCCAGTTTGGAAAGACCGCCTCGCCCTGAACATGACAGCAACCTGAGTTCTCTGGGTACAGGTTCTTCACCCCACGCCTCATCCACGACTGTCTCCCGCCTGTTTTCTAAGGCTCCAACTATGACCTACAAACTTCTTGCCTCTCTCTCTCTGCTGGCTCCGGAGTGGGGCTGGTTCAGCACAATCTTACCAGTTAATTAAAACCTCCAAAATGAATACATATCATAAGAACAGTCAACCTTCTGCCCATACCAATTGGCTTTGCCCCTAAACGGCTTCCCCTGGGAAGCAAGCTCTCTTTCTGATCTGCAGGGCCAGGGACTGAGCTGGTGTTATCAGGCAGATAAGAGTTTTTACCTTTGTGGGGCCTGTGCCAGGCAGGGTTTGTCTGTGATTAACATCCTGTCTGAGGTGCCCACGTGCATTCATCCTTTTCCAAGGAGGTGGGTAGGGAAATCTTTAAGGGACGGATACAATAAAGCTGAGTTTCCCATCTCTGCTACCACTGGGGATTTAGAAATAGGGCTAATTTCATGTCCAATCACAGATATGAATTTAGCTGTCACTGAATTGGTTTTTATGTGGTGTTTTTTTTAAAGACAGGGTCTCACTATGTAGCCTAGGCTGGCCTTGAACGCACAGTGATCCTCCTGCCTCAATCTCCCAAGTGCTGCGATTACAGATGTACACCGTCAGGCCTGGCTCCTAAGCTGGGCTTGAACTAGTGCTCCTGCTGCCTTAACCTGCTGAGTACTAGAATTATGTACTGTATCACCATGCCCAGCTATGGTGTGAATCTTAAATGTCCCCCAAGAGGCTCATGTGTTGAAGGTTTGGGTTCCAACGCAGCCATGTTCAGAGGCGGGCCTTTTCAAAGGGGTCTATCCTCATGTGTGAGTTAATTCACAGATTTGTAATTTGATGGCATTACTGGGAGGCAATGGGAATTTAGGACATGGGACAGAGCTGAATGAAATGGGTCATGGGCTGAGCCCTTGGTGACTGTGTCCCGTCCCTGGCCTTTTCCTCTCTGGCTCTCTCACCGGAGACTTGAGTCTCATTAGTGACTTCTGCCTCCTGGCTGCCATGAACACTTCTACCACGATGTTTCTGCCTCACCACAGGCCCCAAAGCAATGGAGTCACCTGATCGTGGGGTAAAACCTCTGAAACCGTGAGCCAAGATAAGCCTTTTCTCCTCGGCTCTCCTCGGGTGTTTTGTCACATAGCTGGAACGCTAACACGTGTGTTTCACACGCTCAGCCTCCCTATTTGCTCAGTAGTAAAAGATTCACACTGTACTTTTCGCGCTCACTTAATAAATGCTAGAAACCTGCCTGTAGCAGATGCTCAGCACCCAGGAGTCTCAGGATTCCCTGCCATCGAGAGGGTTGTCTGTTTTGAAGACAAATGTAGTTGAAAAATTAAGCCACCATACAAGGCCTTTTATAATTAAATGTTGATGAGAGATCTAACTAAAAGAGGTCAGGGGTTTCAGGAAAGAGATCTCTGGAGTATTTTTATTTTGACTGTATTTGGGATTGAACCTTATGGCCTCACCCATGACAAGCAAGTGCTCCACCAATGCGCTGTGTCTCCAGCCCTTTCTAAAACTTATTTTAAGACAGGGTCTCAGCCAGACTGAAGGACAGCAGCCAGATAACCCTGTCTTCCTGTTGTCCTTCCAGGCTTTATGCCGTCAGCATCCCCTGGGCTGACCACCATTACAATCTTTCCAAGCTAATGATGATGGATTTAAAGTGGTTTCCAAACTGGCCATTGTTGGGGCTGGGGATTTAGCTCAGCGGCACAGCGCCTGCCTGGCAAGCACGAGGTCGTGAGTTCGATTCCCCGTACCGGCAAAAAACAACAACAAAAAAACCAAACTGGCCATTGTGGCACACTCCTGTAATACTATCACTCTGGAGGCTGAAGCAAGAGGCTTCCAAGATCAAGCCCAGCCTGAGCAATTTAGTGACTTAGCAAAGTGAAAAAGGGCTGGGGATGTAGCTCAGCTCAGCCCTGGGTTCAAATCCTAATACCACCTCCCCAAATGAGTGGGGATATAGCTCAGTGGTAGAATACTCCTGAGTCTGACTGCCTGCAGTACTACAGATAGACAGATAGAGAACAATAAATAAGATTACAAATAAAATATCTCCTATTATACACACCTATAATCCCAACTACTAGGGAGGCTGAGGCAGGAGAATTGCTTGAGTCCAGGAATTCATAGTCAGCCTAGGCACCACAGCAAGACCTTGTCTTCAAACAACAAAACCCACATACATAAAATGGCTTCCAAATCCATTATGTTCCCAGTGCTGACTGAGGCTTTCTCTTCAAGGAGCTTAAGCTGCAGCACTAGGTAATACAAGTTCAAAGTGGGAAGTGTGTGCCTTGACTCCAGCAAGGTAGCTCTGGTAAACACAGTCATCCACTCGTAACTTTCCCTCCTACTGCTGAGTACTGGTGGTCAGTACCGTGTCCAGATGCCCTGTTTGAAGAAGCAGGCTTGCGGGCCTTCCTGGGCTGCGGTTCCGGTGGTTCGATTTTCTTTCCAGCGCTTCTTTGGTGGAAGAAGCCTTTGTATTTCAAATGAAAGGGCTTCTCTCTGCTCTGCTAAGGGCCAGGTGTGTTGGTGCTACCTTGGTCAGAACTAGGAGGCCACACCAGACCAATACCCAGATGAGGGGGTGCTTTTCTTGGAATCCTCAAAAGGAAAAGCTCCTCTCCACCTTTCCTTTCTCTCCTTCCCTAGGTGAATGTGGGAAACATCTAAAAGGCAACCATTGGCAATACTCTGCCTTCTTGGAGGAATGTTCATGAATGTGCCAAAAACACTGATGCTTTGTCAGGGAAATTTTTTTTTTCTTTTTTTGGTCTTTTTGATACAGGGTCTCGCTATGCAGGTTGGTGTTGAGCTGTCTTTGTAGCCCAGGCTGGTCTTGAACTCCCAGTGATCCTTCTGCCTCAGTCACCGAAGTGCTGGGATTACAGGTGTGCGCCACCACGCCTGGCCTAGGCTGGTCTTGAACTCACAAAGATACTCCTGCCTCAGCCTGCCAAGTGCCGGGATTATAGGCGTGTGCCACCACGCCTGGTTTTGTCAGGTAAATATACAGGTCACAAAACTCTTATGTATGAAGACTAAATTTCTGCTGTTGTCTTTAAAATTCTATGAACTGGCTGGGGTGGTGGCATACACCTATAATCCCAGCGCTCAGGAGGCTGAGACAGAAGGATCACTGAGAGCTTAAGGCTGCCTGGGCTAAATAAAGATCATCCTGAACTACACAATGAGACCCTGTCTAAAAAAAAAAAAAAAAAAATCCTACGAGCTAAAAGGCAGGAGAGGCTGGGCGTGGTGGTACACACCTGTAATCCCAGCACTTGGGAGGCTGAGGCAGGAGGATCATTGTGAGTTTAAGACCAGCCTGGGCTACAAGGTAAGCTTAAGGCCACCCTGAAATGCATAGTGAGACCCTGTCTAAAAGAGGCAAAATTGATCCCAGTTTATTCAATTTTACCTGAATAATTATATTTGTAATCTTATTGGCTGACCATAGTTTTGTCCCACCTCATGCCCACCTTGCGATTTCCCATTTTTCCCCACCTTGGACCTACCTCACCTCGTGGTTTTGCTCTATAAAATCCCTAAAAAAGGCAAGTTCCTGGACAACCCACTCGGGCCCCCCTTCTGTCCCTCTCCTGGACAGAAGCTTTCTCTCCCTCAATAAATATATTCTACTCTTAAAAAAATAAATAAATAAATAAAAGAGACAAAAACAACAACAACCAAAAACTGTCCCCAAAAAACCAAAAACCTGGGAAGCTCAGAACATAAGATGGGAGGCAGCCCAAACTTGAGCAGCCGGCTTTACTGACAGACAACCCTTCTGTGCCTTTGAGATAACTTCGCAGGTGAGGGGAGCACCCAGATCTATGCCCACTCCTCCAGCACCTTTGAGTGATAAAAAGGTACTCGGTGTGGCTGGCACTGGTTGCCTGCAGCCCCGCTGCCCTCCTGGCCCGGGGCCCCGGTGATGCTGGAGGTAAGCGGGAGTCCCCGGCAGGACGCCTTCCCCTGAGAAAGTGTTTCCAGTAACTGTGTTGGCAGCACAGCGCCCTCTGTGCTGTGCTGCCAAGGAAGGCACAAGGAGAGCCTCTCTGCACTGGGGTCCTAAGCCTTCCCCACGGAAGCACAGTGTGCACGTCCACACCCATGCACGGAACTCACCGTGATGCCGAGTGGACACACACAACGCACACACCCAAACGCTGGCTGAGCACAATCCCAGCTGGCCTACAGTCCCAGCTGCCAGAGCAGCAGGAGGGGAACAAACTGCTTAAATATTGCAGTTCTGAATTCGTTTGCCTCTTTTCACAATATTATCAACCACAGTTCTTTTTTTTTTTTTTTTTTTTTCAGTCTTGAGACAGGGTCTCACTCTGCAGTTCAGGCTGGCCTCGAACCCACTCTATAGCCCAGGCTGTCTCGAACTTGCCAAGATCCTCCTGCTTCAGCCTCCCGAGTGCTGGGATTACAGGTGTGCATCACCATGCCTGGCTAGCCACAGTTAAATGTGCTCACACTTCTGCTTTCTATCTTCTTTCTTGATTAAAGATATCATTTGTCACTGTCACACAGGAGGCTCAAAGTTGGACCCTTCATAAAAGCATTTGTGGGCTGGGGATATAGCTCAGTGGTACAAGTGCTTGCTGGGCAAGCGCAAGGTCCTGAGTTCAACTCCCGGCAGCAAAAAATAAAACAAAACATAAAAGCATTTGTTTGTTTTTGAGATGTAGGAGTGTAACTCAGGGCCTCGCACGTGCAGGACCAGCACTCTCTCCCTAGCTACAGCCCCAGCCCCATAAAAGCATTGAGAGAAAAGCTGAGGACCTGGTCTCACCAATGTCTGTGCAGGGAGGGACCTCCCCAAAGTGTGTCCTACTCCTAGACTTTGGGGGGCTAGGACACAAGCCAGGCAGTGGTTCTCACACTTGGCTGCTGTGCCCTAACTTTTAAAACCTGGGGAGCTTTTTTAAAAACTCTAACATCTGGAACCCTTCCAAGATCAGTTTACTGGGAATCACTGGGGTGGGCCCCAGGCTTGAATATCCTACAGCTCCCAGGCGGCTGCAGTATGCATCCAGGTTGAGAACGCGTCTCTAGTGTTCTCCTCGGCTGAGATCTGCGCGTGCATTTCTGGTGCAGAGGCCGGCAAGGAGGCCCCACAGCATGGAAGAAGAGCGGCTCCCAGTTTGCCTCCGGTACCGCCCGCCACAGTGTACGCACCTGTTTCAAATTAACCGATCTTAAAAACTTAAAAAGTGAACAAATGAGCTAGCAAGGCAGAAGGGAGAAAGTAAGAGAAAGGATGTGGATTTGAACTAAAAATTAAGAAAGAAGGCCAGAAGACAGCAGGACAGGTGGGCAAAGTCAGTCCCCAGGTCTCTCCAACGCGCCCCGATGGGGATTTCAACAGTCTTTTCATTGGCATAGGTGATACCTGTATTTTCTTTTTTTTTTTTTTTTTTTGTCTTTTTGAGACAGGTCTCACTATGCAGTTCAGGCTGGCCTTGAGCTCACTTTGTAGCCCAGGCTGGTCTCGAACTCATAATGATCCTCCTGCCTCAGCCTCTTGAGTGCTGGGATTACAGGCGTGCACCACCACACCCAGCCTTTGGATTGTCTTTGAAATCATGGAACTTGCATGTTTTAGGGGCCTGCCTGACCCAAAGGATGGGGAGGGTCTCTCCACAGCCTCAAGAGGGCCTGAGCAACTCTATTCTGGGAGAAGGAGTCCTCATGGCTCTGACACGGCCCTGCTCTTGGCCAGAGGACTAATGCTAGAGTCTTGATGGTTTTTTATTTTGGTTGTTGAGAAAGGGTTTCACTAAGTTGCCCAGGCTGCCTCAAAGTCATGATCCTCCTGTCTCAGCTTCCTATATGCCAGGATTACTGCTGTGCACCACTGCATCCAGCTAGAGCCTTATTTTCTCGAAACCTCTGAACAACGCCTTTGCGGGGAGGCTCACCCCAGCTCTGAAGTGTCACCACCACTATTCTCTCTCTTAATTAAATCAGCCTACTTTGAGGCTGGCCTTGCTTTAGGCTTCGTATGATCACCATGGATTTTGAAGTTTTGAAGGTGGTGTGTGGTCCAATTAAAGTGTGTACACACGGGAGGGGGCTCTTCTAGACTCTGGCAGCGCAGAGCAGGCGCTTTGTTCTCCCCAGCGCCAGGCAGCCACCTGTGCGCGAGGACCAGGGCTGCACAGCAGAAAAACCCCACCCAGGCACAGCTGTGAGCTGCCTTCAGCTCTTAAGGTGGACAGTACAGGTGGGATCTTGCATCATTTGATAAAGCACCTAAAGGCCCGGTAACTTTCCCAGTTCCCCAGCAGACGCCTGCCACCAAGGCTCCACGGCCACTCCCCAAGCTGCCCTCTCCCACCGACTGGCCTCGGCCCCTCTGCAGCTCACGGAGTGGCCCAGTCTCTCGGTACCAGGGACTCGGAACCAAGGAAGGAGCTCCTCTGCTCTCCTGCACTCACAGCTCCTCCTCTTGGCTTGTGGTTTTCTATTTGCAAGAAGTTACCTCTCTGGACCGTATTTTTTCCTTCTCCAAAAGAGTTCCATTCATCTGGCCTATTTTTCCTCTCTAAAGGAATCATATGGGAGTAGTGTTATTAATGTGTATATGTTTTGAGCTTCTCACAGGAAACAAAGGTTAAAAATGATCTGCTGTTATTCTGCAAAAGAAATCTAAGAACTGAAGTTCTGCTTACAGGAGAGGAAAGGGTTAAAGCAACTACCACTTTCAAAACAGACATTTCTGGCCCTGCCTGGTTGATCTGTTACATTTTCTTTTTTTGCGGTACTGGGGATTGAACTCACAACCTTGCACTTGCCAGGCAGGCGCTTACGCCACTGAGCTATATCCCCAGCCCTGATCAGTTACATTTTCTATGCTGCACATTTGCTCCGTTGCTCTCTGCCTCCTGTCCCCAGGAAGGCAGTCTTAGATGTCTAGGCCACCCCGCTAAAAGGAATAAAGGCAGCGGCACCCCTGTAATCCGGGCACTCTGAGAGACCCAGTCAGCAGGATGCAAGTTCAAGACTAGTCTGGGTAACTCATGGAGACCCTGACTCAAAATAAAAAATAAAAAGGGCTGAAGATGCAGCCCAGGGAAAAAGCTCTGAGTTCAATCTCCAGGAAGAAAAGACAAAGACAAGACAAAGAAGACACAAAGGGGACAATGAAGCGAGAGAGAGGAGGAGCAGGAGCAGGAGGAGGAGCAGGAGCAGGAGCAGGAGGAGGAGCAGGAGCAGGAGGAGGAGGAGGAGGAGAGAAGAGGGCCGGCAAAGCACAGGAGCAGGTGGGCCGGGGAACTTGAACAGACCTGGCTGGTCTCCAGCTTGTGGGAGAACTACATGACCAAACACAAGATCTGTAACACATTCTGTTGTCGAGGTTGTGTTTTGATGTAAGAGGATACTATGTTGAGGGAACCTGGGGTGAAGCTTAGCTTGGCATAGGTGGTCTGTTCAAACAAGCAGATTACCCCTTTCTTTATCCACACACTAAGAACACATGTTTACAGTTTGGAAACACAGTACGTATAGGGTAGCAGCAAAGCCCCGTGGTTAAAAGCACAGCCTTTGGAGCCAGACTGCCTGGGCCCAAATACTGGTTTGGCTGCTTCTTACTAGCTATGTAATCTGGGGCAAGTAATTAGTCTCAGTTTTCCCATCTGTAAAACAGGGATAATAATAATACCTATCTCACAGGTCTGTGTGCGAGGGTTAAGTGGTTAATACGTGTCAAGTGCACGGAAGGGCATAATAGGCTCTCGCTAGTGTAACTGCCACCAGGATTGCTGCGTACAGTGACCAAGAGCCTCGGCACTTCTGAAGGTGAGTGCTACCACTCCTCCTGGGGTTTACAGGTGGAGCCCGATTTCTCTCCACAGTACCTGGAAGCCACTGGTACCTCCAGCTGGGACAGGGCTGCCAGTATGTGCACTCGCAAAACGTGTCAGGAGCTCCCATTGGTGGTTTTGGCACACAGAAAACTCCAGTCCCTGAAAATTTCCTAGTTCCGAATTACTTAAAGAATGTATCACCACTTTGTTTTAGAGAATGCACTTATATTTTATGGGTATTAAAGCAATGTCAGCTGAGGCTTGGAGAAATGTAGATTGGCACAAACTTTCAGGGGGATATTTTGGTAAATAACATTTAAAATATTCATACCCATCTGATCCAGGATTCCAACTTTCCGAGACTTATTTTATAGAAACACTTCCACATGCAAAATTATACTTGGGAATCATTGGAAATGAGAAACAACTAACCATCTATAGAGAAAGGCTAAACCACAGTATAATTCACCCACAGTGAAGACATGTCACTGTCACTGTCACAATGGGGATTTGTGAGTACTCACGTGAGTGGGTCCAAGGTAGAGGACTAAAACTATCTATCTACACATTATTATTTAATGTGATACAATAGGCTCATTAACAAAGGCATGCATCCGTTTGTTAGTGGTAATCCTGGAGACACGGGTGAGGTGAGAGTGCGGGAATTCGCCTTTGCTATGTTCAATTTGTTGTAATCCCTGTCACGTATGCTGTCCACAAGGGCACGCACAGGCGTGGCCAGGGCACCCACGCCTGTGGGCAGTGCCCTGCTCTCACCTTCAGAAGGCGGCCCCAGCAAGTCAGTGGAGCCCAAGGAGACTTCTCTGTGGGTCCTACAAGCTGGGGTTCACGTGTGTATATGGGCACCCAAGTCTGCAGCTCCAATAGGGCTCTACTTGGAAGGCTTTTGCTTCTATACTTATTTTGGGGAAAATAAGCTGTAATAGTATTCAGCAAATGTTCAAAATATTTCACGGAGGGCTTTCCAAGGTAGTAAACGGATCTTGGCTGGGACTCAGGGGACTGGGGGCCAAATCCCACCAGGGAGGGACAACAGTAGCTGCCTCCCTGCTCTACAAGGTGGCTGTGAAATGAGAAGCGCTTTGGATGGAAAATGACCTCCCAAACTAAAGCACACAGGGCAACCAGCGCCACTGTTCTGTGTCCCACGGGGACCGCAGAAGGTCACCTGGGACAGGGCAGAAACTGCACCGAGGGTGGCACACACTGCTGAGGAACTGGGAAGGACTGTGGGAGGGACCTCGGCCGCCCTCTGTCACACACTAAGTAAGGGAGGTTCTGCATTCCCCCTGCGAACTCACACGGCAGCACAGCCAGCAGGGAAGACACAGCACCGGGTAGGGTAAGAAGCCACCGATCCCAAGCGCCGCCGGAGCTTCGGCTCCAGGCAGAGGGGTGTATGAAGTCGGGGTGCTGAGGCCTGCACGAGGCTGCTGCACGTGACTGCAGCGCGAGCCTGCTGGAGGACACAGCCAGGCTCTTGCCGATGGGGGTGGGGGGACCGCCGGAGGGCAGGGGCGAGTGGCCAGCTCACGGCTCACCCGACCCCAGTCATAGAAATTCTGAGAGTTAGGATTTCTGTTCAAACCTGCGGGCGCCTACCTGGTTCTGTACAGGTCACGTGGTCCATCCTCCAATTTATCCCTATGGAACTGATCAACTTCCCGTGGCGCAGCCGTCCGCTACTGTGCCACGCTGCGGGAGTCACGGGCAGGTGGCGGGCAGCACTTCATCCAGTGACCTCTCAGACAAAGGGACAGGGCAGGTGGGTGGATGGAGATCAGATTCATACATTTGCTTTTCTCTTTTTTTTTTTTTTTTGCAGCCGGAGGAGCCGCGACAACATGCAGAAACTGAAGCCAGGTAGGGGTGGGGTTGGTGAAAAGGGATGGGGCTTACTGCTTTCTTTTGATTGGGAGGAAAATTGTGGCTGAGTATGGTTATATGCATTTCCTATTTATTGCCCTTCTCATTTTGGCTCCTAAGCACTTTCCAAAAACAAGGTGAGCCCACTCATGCCGGTATGCTCAACACCCTGGGAGGCTGAGGCAGGAGGATCACAAGTTCAAGTCTCCCTTGGGCAACTTAGTAAGACTGTCTCAAAATAAAACATTTTACTTTTTTTGTTTATTTGTTTTCCAGTACCGGGGAATCAAACTTACAACCTCAAGCTTGCCAGGCAGGCGCTGTGCCCCTGAGCTAAATCCCCAGCCACTCAAAATAAAACATTTTAAAAAGGGCTGGGCAGCTGGGTGTGGTAGCGCATGCCTGTAATCCCAGCACTTGGGAGGCTGAGGCAGGAGGATTGTTGTGAGTTCGAGACCAGCCTGGGCTACGAAGTGAGCTCAAGGCCAGCCTGAGCTGCATATCGAGACCCTGTCTCAAAAAGACCAAAAAATAAATAAATAAAAAAAATA
>NW_004955484.1:7570793-7597884 GCF_000276665.1 Chinchilla lanigera
AAGTGAACTCAAGGCCAGCCTGAGCTGCATAGTGAGACCCTGTCTCAAAAAGACCAAAAAATAAATAAATAAAAAAAATAAAAAAATAAGGGGCTTCAGGGTAAAAAAAAAAAAAGTCTGTGGCTACCTACTCAGGCTCACCTTTCTTATTTAATCCCCCCCACCCCATATGAGGGTCCTGCTATGTGGCCCTGGCTGGCTTTGAACTTGTGGCGATCCTCCTGCCTCAGCCTCTGAGTGCTGGGATTACAGGCGTGCAACACCACGGCCGGCTCCACCCTGGCCGCCTGAACCCTGGCTCTTCCTCACACCAAGGCCATCTGCAGACAGCTCACCCGGACTCATGCTGAGCCTCTTCTCCCTTCCTGGCTTCACCTTCCCCGGGGCTTCCCATTCCTTGGTTACCTCACGGACCGTCCTCTCCCTACTCTATGGAGCAGCTCCCCAGAGGGTGCGGCTGCTTGGTCTTTTGCTCCCCGCTGTGCTCTCAGTGCCTGGTGCAGCGACAACACAGAGGAGGCACTCGAGACGTTGCTGTCACCTGTGCTTTGCTCTCTGCTCCCCGTCCCCTGGCTTTTATGCATGGGTGGGTGGGCAAAGCCATAGCAAAGAGCAGCCAGGAAGGAAAGGGGTGAGCAATGCAGCACCGGGTAAGGAGGAGGGTGTTAGACAATACACAAAATGATGTGTGTGGCGGGATGACAACGAGCAACGTGGAGGCTCAGAGATTTCTGACTAAATAACAGGTCTCGCAGAAGGGAAGATCTGTGCCAAGAAGGAAAAAACTAAAAAAACAGAAGATAAGCAAGCAAGCAAACAAATCAGAGAAGGAAAACTGGAAGGATCAGGAAGCCTAACCTGAACACGCAGGCGATGCCCGGCTGCAGCTCCTGCCCTAGGCCTTGCACGTCTCTCCCCACGGTGCCATCTGCTGTCGGCCAAGGGAGTGGGCAGCGAACCTGGGACGAGGAGGATGAGACCAGGAGGGGAAGGGCAGGAGGAGGGGCGGGCCAAGCAAAAGACCAAGTGGTGGGACAGAGGAGTCCAGGTGCAAGCCACTAGGCAAGGGACAGGATGGAAGGCAGGGCCAGGAGAACCTCAGCAGATGTGGAGAGAGGAGACCAGGAGGGACAGCAGGAAGGTGGCGACTGAGGGAGAAGAGATGGGTAGAAGCAGGAGGCAAGACACTTCGGTTCCTGCCATGTGTCTGAGCTCTTGGAATTCTGTGACTTTTAAAATTTACATTTGTGATAGCCGGGCATGGTGGCACTCACCTGTAATCTCAGCACTCAGGAGGCTGAGGCAGGAGGATCGTTGCAAGTTCGAGACCAGCCTGAGTTACATAGTGAGCTCAAGGCCAGCCTGAACTACATAGCGAGACCCTGTCTCAAAAAACTAATAACATTTGTGCTTTTACTGTTCTGGTATGCCCTGTCCCAAAGACTTTTCATATATATACACATTCAAACCTCGGACTGTGAGTAACTTGATCTGTGAGTGTTTTGTAAGACCAAACATTTTTTTTAGACCAAACATTTCTAAGAAATTTTAACTTGATAAACGAGCGCTGTCTTCCAATATTAGTATGTCACACTGAAAGTCACACAATTGCAACTGATTTTCTCTCTGGCTGCTTTTATACACAAGTGCTTTGTATTATGAGCTGGAAAAATTATTCTCACGAACCAAGATGCACAGGTGTGTATAATGTGTATAAATGAATTTGGAAGAATTATTCAATAATTTATAAATTTTAATAAATTAGTCATGTTTAGAAGTATATTAAGGAATCTTCCCGTTGCATTTGGTAACAAAAAAGAAAAAAACAGAAAAAGTCACTGTCTGAAATTGAATCTATCAAAACTAATAGACTGGGTGTGGTGGCACATGCCTGTAAACCCAGCACTAGAGAGGCTGAAGCAGGAGGATTGCCATGAGTTAGGGCCAGCCTGGGCTACATAGTGAGTTCAAGGTCAGTCTGAACTACATTGCAAGACCCCATCTCCAAACAAACACAAAACAAAGCAAAAACCCAGAATGAAACATAAAAATCAACCCAATAAGCGGGGCATGGTGGCACATGCCTGTAATCCCAGCACTTGGGAGGCTGAGGCAGGAGGATCATTGTGAGTTGAGACCAGCCTGGGCTACAAAGTGAGGTAAGGCCAGCCTGAACTGCATAGCAAGACCCTGTCTCAAAAAGACAAAAACAAACAAAAAACAAAAAAAACCCCAACCCAAAAAACAACTGTTAGCCCTCTGCCAAATAATTCAGATTAAGAGGCAATCTACAAGTGCAGCTAAAGAGCTAGGAGACTTGGAGAGAGGCTCAAAAGGTGATCAGTTAGGATGTGTCCTCAGAACTACAATTCACTTGACATAAAAAAAATGGTAAGTTCAGCCGATCATTTAACACACGCAGCCTGGGAGGAGCCGCGCATAGGCCAAAAGGAGGCCGAGAAGCACGCGTTTTTATAGGCACAGCTGGCTGGCCCGAAGGACATGCTTATCTGACTTGAAAGCTCCAATCCTGATTTTCTAGACATTCTTGACTTGGAGAACAGAAACTATACTGTTAACAGAAGCTGAGTGGAAATATTCTTTAAACAGGGCTACCCTGCTTTGTTCTAAGGCTCCTCACTAAGGTAACTGTGACGGTAACTGTACGTAAGGTCACTTTTAAAGGAACGCCCCCACCCATAAAGCTTCCGAGCTACGAACCGTGTGGGTGACTCCGGCCAGAGGCAGATATCCCGCTGTTAACGGGCAAACGGGCGAGTTTGTGCATGGATCCTTCGGTCACTTGAGTTTTCGGAAACTGTCTTGGGCCTCCTAGGTATGGCTACGCCAGCTAGCAGGGATAAAGTCCCGTGTAAAATTTCCCACCTAGTCCCGCAAAGCTGAGGACCAATCAAGGAACTCTGAACTAGCCTTGTTAAAATGTGCCTAGCAGGAGGGCTTATCTAAAGCAGCCAGCCAGTTGCTCCTTTTTGTCATTTTTTAGCTGCAATTTAAATGCAGGGGCCAGAAGAAAAATACAAATAAAGTGAAGACCGTAGTATGTCTGGAATAGTTCAGAAATCCTGGCAGCAGCCCAGCAGCGCGTCACACGCGTGCGGCCTGCGGTGAGTACCGCTCTATTGTAAGCGCTCGCGCTGCCACAGGGGCAGGGGTCGGAGGCAGGACAGAGACTCCGGAGATGCTGTGGCTCTTTTCTCCCAACAACCAGGGCAACTCTGTGCAAACAGCGGCCGAAGAAACAAAGGCAAATGGCCCCGGAGGACAAAGGGGCTGACTCTTCTCTGGAAGATTCAGCCAGCGCGTGGTTCTCTTTCTGGGGCTCAAGGCCCCCACACTAGTTTTCCAGCTCCACACCAAAGGACCAGATTCAGACCCGCTGTTTCTTCCGGCCAAGATGATTTTATTCCATTTTGCATGTTTTGGTAACTACGTCCTATCCATCTCCTCAAATATATCCCACAGTCAGATGCCTCTTTAGCAGCCAGAGATGACTAGCTCTGCCTGCACCGCATTATCACAGGAAAAGTAATATTACCATGAAAGAGTATGAAGAAGTATGAAAAGTAATATCACCATGAAAGAGTATAAAGATCTGTGACCTAGGGGAGGCCAACCTGTCAAACTGCAGGTTCAGTACATGAGATTCCATCAGTCATGTTAGCGTTCACTTCCATCAGGAGGCACCCTTCCCTGAACGCTACAGTTGACTTTTTCCATTTAACTGTCCACGCTCTGAGCTGGACGTGGGGCAGCTGAATAGATGTTTCAGGAAGGTCAAGACCTCAAGACCCGAGCGACCAGCACCACAAAGCCTCCCTCGGAGCCAGCCGTATCGCCAGCACCAGAGGCAGCAGGGCCGCCTGATGGAGGGCTTGGGCATGACTCTCGCTGCTTGGTCCCTCCATGCCCTCTTCAGGTCCTTTGAGCCAGGTCTACGGCAGGACAGTAATCTTCTTCTCCAGCTTCTGTTGTGGGAACAGGAAGTTTCTCATGATCTCATCCAGCTCCTCCAGGGCTAGCTGAGCATGGAGCTTGGCCACGTCGTCGGGCTCCAGCTGCACCACGTGCTTCAGCAGGTGGTAGAGATCCTTGAGGACGTCTTTCAGCACCTGTACGAGGAGGACAGGGTCATGACCATCTATCTGCACACCCAGGAAAGCCGGCAGTCCCCTTAAGAAGGTGATGCATGGCTCTCTCGGATGTCCTGAAAGGTTCTGTGTTTCTCACTCACCCCTGACGCCTTACTACATGGACTTTAGGGCGCTGCGCCTTTACTCCGGGGCCCAGTATAGGCCCCGCACCCCTCCCTTCAGCCCCAAGCATGGCAGAGGCCTCAGCACCACACACACGCAAGCCTGCCCAATGCAGTCACTTCCAGAGCAGCTGAGTATGATGAGCACTGTTCTCTCGAGCTCCCACAAAGCTTCCTGTGACACCCACAGAACAGGCACCTACCTTATAAAATCCAGGAGGCTTTTTCCAGCAGTCGTGCCTTTAAAACCCCTAAATTTATAATTTAGCCCCATTTCCATGGCTCTCTCATTCACCATATATATATATATATATATATATTTCTTTATTGCAACTTCACACTGGGACACACGAGGACTCCAAGGACAGACCTACACCCATTTTTCATGACCAACATTCTGATGTCAGTGTCTGACATGGAACTGGGAGGTACTCAGAGCACCTACTTCCAGGAGCTCCTACTTCACTCTAAAATCCCTCTGGCTTCACGACTAGAACTGTCAGCAAGAAATAGGTGCTACAGTTTATACCCAGATGTCTCCCCCAGACCCGCATGCAATCACAGGCAGAGCTTCTTTGGGAGGTGACTGGACCATGGGGCACGATCCACGGATGCGTTTAGAGCTAAGTGTGCGATCAGGAGGAGGGGCCTGGCTGGAAGAGGCGGTCACCGGGGGCGCACGGCTCTCTGCTACCCGGCTGCCATGGGGTGAGCAGCTTTGCCGGCACTGTGCCCCCGCCATGCTGCTTCTTCGGAGCCAGCTGACCATGGGCTGACACATGAGCCCAGTAACCTCTCCTTTCAGGTGTGGGTGTTGGGTATTGTGTCTCAGAAATGAGGAAAGTGACTAAGACAAAACATTCCGAAGAGGGAAACAGACTTAGGAATCATCTGGTCAAACTAGGGACAGAAGATAAGTGGGCTACGTGGGTGATGCGACTTGCTTTCAGCTGATTGAGAAGTTACTTTTAGTCTACAGCTTCTTTGTCTTTTTTTTTTTTTTTGAGACAGGGTCTCCTTATGCAGCGCAGGCTGGCCTTGGGCTCACTTTGTAGCCCAGGCTGGTCTCGAACTTGCAACAGTCCTCCTGCCTCAGCCTCCCGAATGCTAATCTAGAGCTTCTTGCTTCAATAATCACAAGGTTATTAGCCCCACCTTACAAACAAGATTGAGGATTAGCAGGTTAAGGTACTTAGTTAAAAACTGGTGAGGGCAAGCCGGGCGTGGTGGCGCACGCCTGTAATCCCAGCACTTGGGAGGCTGAGGCAAGAGGACTGTTCCAAGTTCGAGGCCAGCCTGGGCTACAAAGTGAGCCCAAGGCCAGCCTGAACTGCATAGCGAGATCCTGTCTCAAAAAGACAAAAAACAAAGAAACAAACAAAAAACTGGTGAGGGCTAGGGACGTATAGCACTTGGCTAGCACACTTGAGGTCCTGGATTTGGTCCTCAGGACCATAAATAACTGCAGCAGCAGCAGCAGCAGCAAGAACAAAAACAATGCAAAACTAGTGGAGTCAGGTTTCTTTTTTGGTTTTGTTTTGGCTTTTTTTTTTGGTGCCAGGAATTGAACTCAGGGCTGCCGGGTAAACATTGTACTGCTAAGCTATATCCCTGGCCCGCGAGTCAGGTTTCTAATATCTACATCTTACGTTCTTATTTTCTGTTTTTACTGAAAAGATAACATGGTACAAAAGAGCATACATTAAAAAGTTAGGTTCTCTTCTACTGACTCCTGCTCCTCTTCTCAGCGGTTATCCCATCACAACCACGCCCTTTGCCTGTGCTAGAGATAAATCCATGGCCTTGTGCATGCTAAGCATATGCTCTGCTACTGAAATGTACTCTCTGACCCCTTTTGTATCTGTTTGTTTGTTTTGCTTTTTTGAGACTGGGTATCACTATTTAGTTCAGGCTGGGCTTGACCTGGTGACGATCCTCCTGCCTCAGCCTCTTGAGTGCTGAGATTATAGGCATATGTCACCAGTCTTGTATCTGTAAAGTACAGTATTTAATGGGTGCATTAAGCTATTAAAAATAAATACAGGACAGGGTTTCACTATGCAGTCTAGGGTGCCCTTGAACTCACTATATAGCCCAGGATGGCCTCAAACTTGCAGTGATCCTTCTGCCTCAGCTTCCTAAATGCCGGGATTACTGGTGTGCACTACCACACCTGGCCCTCTAGGCAAAGATTTCTGTTAAGGCCATTTAACAGGTAGGAGATCTAGAACCTGTCCTTAAAAGACTTATAGTCAAACAGGAGAGAAAAGATATGCACATAAATAAAGGCAACACAGGACAGAATACAGCAAGGACACTAAACAAGAGGGGAGTGACGAGCGGTCAGAGGAAAGGGAGGTTACATTTTAGGAACCTCAGGCAACTGGAGAGGCAAACTGGGAAGGACGAGGAAGAGTAACTTTGGTGAAGGACGGCATGTGGTCTGGCCTGCAGTCCCCAAGCATCACAAGCACAAGAAGCACGCAGACCTGCAAGTACTCGACTTGCTATGGGAGTAGAGAAAGAGCCTTCCCATCTTTTGATCATCTTGATCAGTGTGGGTACTGGGGAGGAGGAAAGCCGGGGGGAAAAGACTCCTCTGAACGAGCCCCCAGGCCCTGCCTGTCCCACAGCTGGCCTCCCTCTGATCACCTCTGCCTTCTTTCTTTCCTTTGCTGAGCAAACTTCCTTTTGTGCAGGGTAGGCTCCTCACTTTGTGAAACTATTTTGCTTTCTTTTCATCCTTCAACTTCAGTCTACCTAAAGTACCACTGTTTAGGGATTCCTTCCCTAGCCCTCATCTAGCTCAGCCTTCCTACATTTCCTGTAGCTGTTCGTATCTCAGCGAATTAAGCTGGACCATGGGCAACCTGATTCTTGAGAAATGCCTAGGGGCTGCAGAGAGCGCCCTGCTGAGCGTCTGGTGCGCCGTGAAGGTGCGACTTTGGGTACCGCAGCTAGTCCCTGGTCCCCACCTCTCTGCCGCCTTCCCCTGCTCGGCTTCCTGGCCACTGCCACGGAGAGAGCAGCTCTGCTCCACCTGCCCTTCTGCCCAAGGGCACGGACTGCAGCCTCGCTCCCTTTAAGCTGTGTGTGCTGGGTGTCATGTCCCAGCAGCAGGGAAGCTGACCGATACCAGATCCTCTCACGGTTGTAACTTGAACATGTATGGTATAAAATAAATGCATAGGCCCTGGGGGCTGAATATTGTGTATTTAGGAGTGTCTTCCTCAGTAGGGAGATCTTTTTCAAATGAGAAAGGGAGGGAAGGGGGAGAGAGGGGAGAGGAAGGGAATGAAAAAAAAATAATTTAAAGGAGAAAAAAATGGAAATAGAACTTCTGCAAATGGGAAGGAAAATAAGAGAAGGGAGGGGCGGGAGGGGTAGTGGAAGAAAAAGGAATTAAACTGCGATATGCAGCGTACCAACTCCCCACGATGAAAGTGTCTTTGTTTTTCTGAGGCAGGGTCTCACTAGGTAGCGCAGGTTGGCTGCGAACTCGCTTATGTAGTCCAGGCTGGCCTCGAACTCACAGTGATCCTTCGGCCTCAGCGGCCCAAGTGCAGGAATTACAGGTGGGTGCCACTACGCCTGGCCTCCCCGTGATAAATGTAATCGTTCTGTACCATGAATGTGTACTAAACTCTTCCTCACAGATCACAGTACTACGGACACTGAGGCCGCATCGTTTCTTGTTCACGCAGGTGTAGCCCCAGTGCCTCATAAAGTACCTGGCTCGTGGCAGACACCATAAAACATTCATGAATGAATGAAAGTAGTCTCCTGGCCAGTCTCTTAGTTGGTGAAAACCCCAAATTCTAAGAAAGTCTATTGACGCAATATCAGAGAACCGGCCTAGCTTCACGGCTCTGTAACCTGTGCAGTCACGGCAGGCCCCAAGCAGCAAGGGCCCGTGCTGTTTGGCTTAGTGATCTGTGAGCAAGTAGTGTAATTTATGTGTCTACCATTTTGCCAGAGCATTTGCTTATCGCGGTCACCATGCCCTTCGAGCACAGGATTCTGGTGGACTCACCATGGGTGGAGTTAGAAGCAAGCATGAGGCCAGTCTATCGGCTACATTCTTCACTGAGCAGATGGGAGCACGGATAGCCGCGAGAGAAATTGCTTCTAACACAAAAAGAAAGCAGTGGCTGCCTCCCTTTTCCTCTCCCTCTTGCTGTGTAACTCAGGATCTTGCTATGTAATTCAGGCTGGTCTTGAACTCACTATGTAGCCCAAGCTGGCTTCGTACTTGCAGAGATCCTTCTGCCTCAGCCTCCGAGTGCTAGGATTACAGGTGTGCACCACTAAGCCTAGTTTAGCAATGGTTTCCTAATAAACATGGATGAGTAAGGAACTCTATTCATATCCTTTGTTACTCTATTATTTCCCTTTTTTAGCCAAACATTTTCCTGAAAACAATGAGAAAGATTAAGAATTAAAATCATAGGCATGGTGGCCCATGTCGGTAATACAAGCATTTGAGAGACTGAGACAGGAGGATCTCACCCAGTACAGGCCAGCCTGAGCTACACAGTGAGTTCAAGGCCTGCCTGAACTACATAGCAAGACCTTGTCTCAAAAAAAAAAAAAGAAAAAGTAAAATTAAAGTTGGGCACAGTGGTGCAAACCTATAATCCCAGCTACACAGGAGGCTGAGGCAGGAAGACTGGAAGCAACTAAGCAAGACTCTGTTACAACATAAAAAGGGCTAGGGATATAGCTCAGTGAAGGCCTAGGTTTTATCCATAGTACTGGGGGGAAAAAAGTGAAAACAAAAAACAGCTCAGTTTGTTTTGTTAAGAGTTTCTACTAAGGGAACACGAATGTACAAGCTACAGAATATAAATTGTGGATATCAAATTAAAAAACTTCTGCACAGCAAAGGAAACAACCAATAGAGTGAAGCGACAACCTACAAAATAGGAAAAAATTGGTATCAGTTATTCTTCCGACAAAGGACTAACACCTAGAATATATGAAAGACTCAGAAAAATTAAACCTTCCCCAAAGAAAAGACCCAACTGAAAAATGAGCAACTGAAATGGACACTTCTCAGAAGTATAAGTGGTCAATAAACACATGAAAAAATGTTTAACATTACCGGCCACTTGAGAAATGCAAATTCAAACACCACCAAGATAACATCTTACTCTAGGGAGAATGGTGTTCATCAAAACGTCAAATAATAACAAATGCTGGTAGGCTGGGGCTGGGGGTGGGGCTTCTCCACTGTTGGTGGGAATGTAAACTAGTACAACCACTATGGAAATCAGTATGGAATCCTCAAAAAACTAAAGATAGAAACACCATTTGACCTAGCTACTTCCCTTCTAGGTATCTTCCCCAATGTGCTAAAGGTCCATGCACACCCGTGTTTATAGCAGCACAACTTATAATAGCTAAATCTTGGAAATATCCTATATACCCATCAACAGGTGAATGGATAAAGAAAATGTGGTATTTATACACAATGGAGTACTACTCTGCCATATAGAAAGATCCACTGGAGGCATCTGTGGATAAAGAGATGCACCTAGAAACCTCGGTTTCTAGTGAAATAAATCAGACACACAAGCTTAAATATTGCACTGCTTCTCCTATATGAAAAACCAAAAGTATAAATATAGAGAAAAAGAAAAGATAGATGACAGGATGTAGGGAGATCTTTTCAAGTGTAAAAGAAAAGAAGAGATGGAGGGAGGAGAGCGGGAAGGGAGGGAAAGGGGAAGAAAAGAACTTAAGGAAAGAAATGGAAATACAGCTTTTGCAAATGGGGTGGGGACCAGGAGGAGCAGGGAGGGTGGGAGGGACAAGGGACAAGAAAGGAATTAAGATGTGTTATGTACGTGTACCAATTTTTCACAATAAATATAATCGGCATGTACTGCAATCGTGTACTAATAAAAGTAAAAAAATACAAATTGGGTAATCTCGGTGATTCTTTGTACGAATTAAATGCACGCATATTTGCAGTTAAAATTGGCAATGTACAAGGTAAAAGTGAGCAGTAAAATTCATGCTAATAATCTCACAGTTTAGTTTTTCTCTCCTTAGAGTAACATTTATAGCAAATAGTAAACACTGTGACAAATTGAATGAGAGAAACTGTGGAAGGGAGAAATTTGTGTTTTACTACCGTTAATGGCAGTTTTATCTTTTGTTTAAGCAGGAGACCCTGCATTTTGAATATACTGGGCTCCACGTACTATACTGTCAATTGTGCAGACAACACTCAATGGTCCTTGTGCAACGTCACCACATTAGGTGCCTGAGTCCCCTGAGCTCAGAGTTTGCTCAGAAAGATGGAGTCTGATCTCTAGTGGGCAGCTCTTTGCCTAGGTTTTTTTTTTTTTCTCGGTACCGGGAATCGAACTCACGACCTCGCGCTTGCCAGGCAGGCGCTGTGCCGCTGAGCTATATCCCCAGCCCTTTGCCTAGGCTTTTTCTGGTAGCTGCTGAGACACAGCAGGAGTCAGGTCTCTTGGCCAGGTGTCTGACACTAACCGGGGCACTCTCCTGCCCTGTCTTTGGGTGACGAAGTCCTATCCTTCCTCAAAAGAGTCCTACCTTTCCTGGCAATGTGAAAACGAGATTCCGCCAAAAGGCTGACTCTCTGTAGCTACTCCTTCATGATTACTCATTCCTTCAATAATCATTATTAATGACCCACGTCGTGCCCGGGCAGTATGCTGGTGATAAAAAAGATGAATAATGCAGGGACCTGCCCCTCTAGCAGGAAGCAGGCACAAACAGCACCCAGAGTGGTCTCCACCAACCGATATATGCCTGCGATTCTGTGGAAGTGAAGGAAGTCATTTGCCTCTGGAGGTGGGTGGCGGAGGAGGAACGCCTGCCTTACGTGTTCCTCTGACAGTTACTGGGTGGCACCAGAAATGGCTGTGAGAAGCTTTAGTGAGTGCCCTCACCTTCAAATCGCCTCAGATAAGGGTAGTTTCTAAGCAAATCCAACTTAAAGACAAATCCCCTACACTCTCTCCAGTGCACCTGAAAGCATCTCACATACAGAAGTTCTAGGCTCCACTGTTTATCCATCCCTGAAGAATCTTTCGCCTAGTCAGAAGTATGTAGAGGTTTTTTTTTCTTCAAGCCTCCTAACAGTGAAAGAAAGGCAGCTTTACCTTGTTAAAAGGCGGAGTTCTAAGCTACTACTCTGTTCTTCCTGGGGCATAGGTAGGAATCTTCCTCCTCAGTCCTGCTGGGTCCTTAAAATAACAACAATGCTTGCACAAATACTGCTTTGTCCGTGAGAGGTGCTGAGCGGCTGTTACCAGGCACCGGATCTCCTTTTTTGGGTAACTGTGTGTTAAGCCAAGGTTTCTTCTTAATTAATGGGTCCATTTTAGCAACCCCTCTTCACAGTTTCTCCCCAATCCCTGTAACTCCAGGGATCCCACACATCACAGGACTTCCTCTGGACTCCCCAAGGATCAAAGCATCCTGTCAGCCAGGGATTGTCACCAAATCCCATGGATCAGCGCGGAATACAGGCGAATTCAAAGGTAAAGTTACTCACAGAAGCCTCTGAGGTGGGCAGGATATGGGCAATCCCAAACAGGAAGCCTCTCATTAGGACTAAGCATTCACCTCCAAGCCCAAGGACCCCAGGGAAAGGGGCGGGGAATATAGGTGTGAGTGGGGGAGGCTGCCTCTCCTCTGGAGGAAGCTTAGGGCAGCAGGTGGTTGGAAGAAGCGTTTTCACCTCCCCAGAAGCTCGCTGGCCATGGGTAGGTGTTGTTTTTGTTTGAGGTGCTGGGGGTGGAAACCAGGGCCTCTGCCTGCTAACCACATGTTCTACCACTGAGCAATATGCCCCAACCCCTGGCCAGGCGTATTTTACAGAATCCAGACTCCTTTTCTGAAAATAATTTGGAAGCGGGGGGCTCAGGTACTTTAGCTAAATAATTTCGGGAGTCTGTGCAACATACATACATTCACATTCTCTTCTCTCTCTCACACAAAAATATTCCCTAGGCTGGGGCCCAGAAGAGGAGACACAGGATCTGAATTGTTCTGCTTAAAAACCTGCTGTCCCTCCCTGTCTCCAGGTGCCAGTTCTGACCCACACAGAGCTAGAGCTTCAGGGACACGGGCAGTGTTTAGGGCGAGGCATGGCTGGGAAAAGACCAGGAGAGACGAGGTGGGCTGAAAGGGAACAGTGAGTGGAAGACCGCCTTGGGCACACAGGTGTACTTTCAATGGAAAAGTAGGGAGCGTGGCTGACGTTCAGTGAGCTTGACCCGGAATGTCACTGAAGTGGTTCCTTTGAGTGAAGATCAAAAGAAGAAACAAATGGCAGATATCTTTCTTCTTTTTAATTCCTAAATTTATTTGTTTATTTGATTATAAAAGCCATATAACCTCAATTCAGAATATCTGGAAAATGGAGAAAGAAAAAAAAAAAAAGTCTAGCTAGACTATCTTATTCAAGTTCCAGTACTCAGTACACTTAGTAATGAATAGATTTTAGGAATATTTAGGCCGGGCATGGTGGTGCACACCTGTAATCCCAGCACTCGGGAGGCTGAGGCAGGAGGATCATTGTGAGTTCAAGACCAGCCTGGGATACAAAGGGAGCTCAAGACCAGCCTGAACTGCAAAGCAAGACCCTGTCTCAAAAATACCAAAAAAAACAACCAAACAAAAAAAAAAACAAACCCAAAACAACAAGAACGAAAAAGAATATTTAAAAAAATTATTTGAAGACATTATTTCCATTCCCAGGTCATTTTGCTAACTGCTACTCTATTATTACTGTGTGGGATCAACAAGATACATCATAAATGGCCACAGACAAACCACTTACAGAAACAAGGACTCCAGAAGGATATGAGCTAACAGATGCTTTTCTGTCTCTGTTCTTTTCTTTTTTGTGGTACAGGAGAGTGAACCCAGGGTCTCGAACATGTGAGGCATGTGCTCCCACTGAGCCACGCCCCAGCCCATCTGCAATTCCTTCATATTTAAGGGAGGAACGTGTTGCTATTCTGTCAGTGGTCCGGGCTGGGCAGGTTCACTCGGTATTTGAGCGTCCCAAAGAAGAGATCGGAGGCGACGGGAGTGTCCGACATGCGCTCACAGTCTCCGCCGCATAGGGGCAACACTCACAAGTCCTGTGTCTCGTATACGCTATCACACAATGTCAGCAAGTTGCCAAAAAGTTACATAACACAGACCACTGGTTTTCATGCTTACTGTGCACGTGCAGGTTACATGACGGATGCTGACTGGCGAGCAGAAGGCCGTCACCCTCACTACACATCCCACCCCACTCAGATGTTTTGCCTTGCAACCTACCTGTGTCACTCTCCCATGGTTCCCTTGGCAGGAAGTGTGGCGCGCTGTGCCCATAATCTACAACAGTCATACAGGCTGTAGCAACAAGCCACTAATGAGCAGGCCCCCTCCCAGGAACCAAGCCACCCCTTTCCTGTAGGGGCTTGCCTCTGCCTCCACTCTTGGAGGGGAATCTTGGGCCTCCAGAAGAACATACACATGGGGCGTGGTGGCGCACACCTGTAATTCCTCAGCACTCGGGAGGCTGAGGCAGGAGGATCGTTGCGAGTTTGAGACCAGCCTGGGCTACAAAGTGAGCTCAAGGCCAGCCTGAACTGCATAGCAAGACCCTGTCTCAAAATGACCAAAAAACAAAAGAAGAACATACAGCAGCAGTCCCAGGACCTACTGTAGCTCTACCCACGGGGGGCTGGTGCAGAAGAGTACTGTACCGCTGCAGGTAGACCCTTACTTTGTCAAAGTTGGAGTCTGGGCAGTACTGCTCTGGGGCTTAGTGATCCATTCTCCCCATTGCCACAGTTGGGAACAGAACCCTATCGGCTGTCACAACTGTTCTCCCATCCAAGTACTAACCTGCGTAGATTCCAAGATCAGATGAGATCGGGCACATTCAGGGTGGTGTGGCCATACATGTCACAACTGTTCTGACTTCTGCCACAATGCCCACCCAAAACCAACCATGGTCACACGGACATCCAGCTCACACGACTGGCTGGGCCAAAGACATGCAAAGCTTGAGCCATCTTTTAGAGTCCTGTCTGGAGTCTTAAAGGCCTTTTGTGCCTCTAAGGACAAGTCCCAGGGACTGCCTTTTTTATTAGCCCATATAGGGGACTGCCTAAGAAGGTCTGCAATGGCTTTACTGCGGGAGGGGCAGGGTAGGCCTGCATCTTACCCACGAGTGAACAGGGGATAACTTCTGTCTTACCCGACCAGACCACCCCAAGAATCTGACCAATAATCTAGGCCTTGCAGCTTGCCCGCATGGATCCCCTAACCACATGCTTTGATGTGTGCTAGGAGCAGCGGTACAGCTGCCTAATGGTCTGCAAGAGTGTCACAAATAAGCAGAATATCATCAATAAAATGGTACACTTGCACAAATGGAGGCTTTGGCCACCGAGCCAAATGCAATGGCACCAAACCATGACACAAGGTGGGGCTACGCAGGTATCTCTGCAGGAGCCCTGTGAAAGTCCACTGAAAGCCATCCCATGTAAAAGCAACTGAGCCTGGGTGCCAGGGGCTTTGTCAACAGAAAAGAAAGTGTTAGCCATGCGTGGTGGCGCAGGCCTATTATCCCAGCACTCGGAGGCTGAGGCAGCAGGATGGTTGTGAGTTCGAGGCCAGCCTGGACTACAAAGTGAGCTCAAGGCCAGCCTGAACTGCATAGTCAGACCCTGTCGACCCTGTCTCAAAAAGACAGAAAAAAAAAAAAAAAAAAGAAAAAAAAGAAAAAAGAAAGCATTATCCAAATCTGTTACAAAGTACTTAAGTGCCCAGCTCCTGACTAAGCCACGGAGGGTACAGCAGCACGCAACAGCGGAATGACCTTGTTTAGCTATTGGTAATCCACAGTCATCCTCTGGGGAGCATCAGGTTTTTAACTGGCTACACAGATAAACTATGGGGACTATGAGCCGGCAGGATGCTTCCTACCTTCTCCAGTTCCTGGACTGTTCTGCTGATTTCACCACGTTTGAATAGCAGGTGGCACCGCTTCACAGCCAGGACCCTTCTGGGGGCCCAGCAATGTCAAAGGGGCCGCTGTGCAAGGCCTCTTACCCTGCCGGCACAGTGTGCACACGCGGGTGGAGCTCAGCCACAGTAGTCTGAGGCCACAGTCCACTCCTAAGATGTACGACAGCTCTGCAGACATGTACACCTGGGGGTCTGTTCCCAAAGGCACAAAGGTTGCTATTGCCTTGGTGCTATGAGCCCACAGCCACCTAATACAAAGCAGGGCCCTGGAACTTCTCCAGGCTCCCGGACGACAGGGTGCACTCAACGTGGGTGTCTGCGAGAGCCAGATCCACTGGACACCAGTTGGGCACTGGTGGACGGCTGCTTCCACACGAGGCCTCTGGTCTGTCAGTCCCCATCAGAAAGGCACCTCAAGTTTGGCACTATTCAAAGCTGAGCAGAGCATCTGAAGGGCTGGAAGTGAGATGATCTTCTAACTTAATCGTCCAAGCCGTGGCGGCAGAGTGACTCTCCTCTGCCTTTATGCCCCTCTTCACGGGAGTGAATCTTTGATCCTCCTGACTGTCTCTGTAACTCTTTTTTTTTTTTGATATTGGGAACTGAACTCAGGACCTCACGCTTGCCAGGCAGGTGCCATGCCGCTGAGCTAGATCGCCGGCCCTTGTCTCTGTAACTCTAACAGATGGCTTTTGGTTTTCTGTTGATCACTGCCTGATTGATTCCTGATCCCAACAAGTCTACCCATATCCGTATATAGGAGACCTTTTGATCACCCCTCCCCCTCCTTCGTCTGGGGTGTCCATGACAGTACAGAGGTTACAGCCCTTCCTCCTAGTCTCCGCCTCCTTAGGCTGGCCACCATAGTAGTCACTTCATTAATCTGGCATCCCAAATAGGGAGCCAGGACGGCCATAAGAGACCTGAAGGAGGAACAGCAGCACTCTGGACCACGAGCCTCATGCCTACAGTGAACTGTTCATCACTGGGGCCCTGGGTGTTAAGGTCAAACATCTCCTGCCAAATACCTACCCCTGCCCCCCGGGACAAGTACACGGTCAGCCAATGGCTGTCATTTGCTCACTGTTTCGGAAACATCTCCCACATTAGCTCACACCATACAATGGCTGCCATAAGCCACTTGAGCATGGAGGGAGCTCCCTGTCCATACTGGCAGCTGTTCTGCAGCTGAAGTCTACGGGAGGAGTGGCTAGTGATCAGTGCTAACTTCTCCATCTCCTGCCCAGTACATATAATACCAGCCACCCCTGAATCCCATAGTCACAGCAACCAAGCTGTCAAGGGATTTCCTTGGTGCTGTCTAAACTGCTTTCTTTTTTTTGTCTTTTTGTGATAGGGTCTTGCTATGCAGTTCAGGCTGGCCTTGAGCTCACTTTGTAGCCCAGGCTGGTCTGGAACTTGCAATGATCCTCCTGCCTCAGCTTCCTGAGTGCTGGGATTACAGGTGTGTGCTATCATGCCTGGCTCTAAACTGCTTTCTTAAATCTATCAGTGCAGCCTGAGCATAGGGGCGGTATGTAGTAAACTCAGTCATTCGGGCAGGACCTGTAACCACTCTACTGGGTGCCGTGGGCTGTTGTTGCTTCATTTTCTGTATCACCACTGGACAGGCCTTTCTGCATGAAATCGGCTCTGTATCTTCAGTGTCTGAGCTGTCTGTGTCTGCGAACCCTGTTATCTCATCAGCGTGCATTCCTTCTGGACACTGGATTTACAAGTGGCAGCTATCTCTTCTTCTAACTCTTCCATGCAATGCGGGTGTCTCCTCTTAATGAGGCTTCTGTCTCGGCCCTAAGGGCAGTAAGAAATATCCATTCGATTGCCCCAGCAGTGGTTCTACTCTTCTCCAAGATCTCTCCCAGGACATGCAACCCTTTTTTTATCTAAATGGGTGTCCCACCCACCTCCTCCTAGGCTTGATGAAGGGCCCACGGCAAGAGAGGCTGGCTACTGGGTACCACCCCTCATCCCATCAGGGGAGTGGAGGGTTCCATACTGCACTGCAGGGAATCCTGCGGTTTATACCAATTGTTCTGCTCCTGATCCAGGCCAGGGAGGTTTACTTGAGATTTGGACAGCTGAATGTCTGACTGCCTTTATGATCAGTGGCATGGGAACAACACTGAAAAGTCCCACTCCCTTTTATATGATTGGAAAAAGCCAGCAAATTGCCAAAAAATTATATAACAATGACTACTTGTTTACATGGTTGCTATGCATGTGCAAGTTGTGTAACACATCACTAGCAAGTGAAAGCCCAGCCTGAGTCTGGCCACCTTGGGCATCCTGACCCCTTTGTTTCTCAAGGCACAAGGGTAAAGCCCTAATGCTGGCGCACACTCACCATACTGAGAAATTCAGTCTTCTTTAGAATCAACAGATGAGAAAAAAAAAAGATCAAAATGAAAGAAAGCAGTTGTATAGAATCCTATCATCCACCAATGTGGCTCCTTTTGTGGCTGAGAAATAAGTAAGTACTGGAAACACAAGAGAAATAAATGAGAAGTTGGACTTCAGATAAAAGGTAGGGGAGCACAGGAGGAGTACAGTGGAGTTAATGGCTGGAGACTGTCCTGGGAGATAAAAAGATTCTATAGATTGGGGCCTGGAAGAGGAGGAAACCCAGGATCATAAATATTCTCTTTATTAATATGCTGGAGGCTGGGCATTCTGCTGCATGTCTGCACTCTGGGAAGCTGAAGCAGAAGAATCATAAATTTGAGCCCAGCCTGGGTAATTTAGCAACTGAGACCTTGTCTCAAAGTTAAAAAAAAAAAAAAATGGTGGGATGTACCTCAGTGTGAAAGCCCTGGGTTCAATCCCCAGTACTATCACCACCAAAACAAAAACAAGCTGCAAGCAGCACTAGCTGTGGTATGAACTTGCCAGGAAGCTATTGTCCATCTTTTTTGAGACTGGGTCTTGGTATGTTGCCCAGTCTGGCCCCTAACTCCTGGGCTCAAGTGATTCTTTTGCCTTAACCTCCTAAGTAGCTAAGACTAGAGGAGTATGCCACCTGGCTTTTGTCCGACTTCTAAGACTTTGTGCTTGCCAGGCAGGCGCTGTGCCACTGAGCTAAATCCCCAGCCCCCACCCAGGTCTTTTTTGAAAGGATCTTTTTTTTGTTGTTTGGTGCAGCCATCGAACTCAGGGCCTTGCACTTGCCAGGCAGGTTCTTGTGCTGCTGAGTTGTATCCCCGGCCACCAGGTCATTTTTGGAAATAGGGTCTCACCAAGTTTCCTAGGCTGGCCTCAAACTCACACTGGAACCATGGGTATCTCACCTAGAACACTGTCTCTTCTGAAAGTTGTTGTGAAATTAATGTCTTTAAAGATCCAAGCACAAGGACATGCATGTGGGAGGTGCTAAATATACTTAAGTGGTCTTTGGTCATTCTTCCCCACTAATACCGCGATCTCTGTAAGACCCAAGACGGGTCTAGCTTGTTTACCCTGGGATCCCTGAGGCCTCACACAAAGCCTGGCAAGCAGTCAGTCTTTGAAGAATGAACGAATAAATGAATGAGTGAATAACAATGATAGCCAATCCTGACTTAATACTTGATATGCACCAGGCATGGTTCTGTATATTTTAGCTATACTAACTCAACCCTTATAACAACACAACGACAGTGGTACTGTTACTGTTTCCAGTTTTCAGGGCCATGCAGCCCGTTAACGGGCAGACCCAGGGTTCAGCCCTTATAGCACAGCCCTGGAACCAGTGTTCTTTGTCAGTCACCACAGTGCTCTGCATTTCCAAGTGGCTCACTGCTGCAAAGTGAGGAGCATGAGGCACACGCTCTGCCCTCCCTACAAGTTCGCTGTGCGGATCAACAGAGATAATGTATGCGAGACTACTTCGCTATCCTAACCACAGTGATATACAATTCAAAGTAGGGCCGGCAATATAGCTCAGGGGCCTAAGTGCTTGCCTGGCAAGCCTGAGGTCATGAGTTCGATTCCTAGCACCAAAAAAAAAAAAGTATAATTATTATCACCACTTTAAGAAACCTGGGTTTACCATCAAGGAGCTAACAAAACAAGGGAAAGGCATAGCTCTGACAACAAAGAATAAAAAAAATGAAAACAAAGAATAGAGACCAGAAGCCAAAAAATGAGTGGCTACGTTGACGCATAAATAAAGGGTGCTAGGAGAGGGAGACGACGTACACTGGGAAAACAGACTCGGGGCCGTCAGGGTGCGGAACCGGGCCAGTGCGCGTCGGGTGGGTGGCATCTGGCCCCGGAACACTGATTACACGGCTGCCCAGGACGAGGGCGCTGTGAGGAATTCCGCTAAGCCAGCAGGAAGGAGCAGGACTGGGTCGGCGAGGTGAGGGGCCCATCTAAGACAATGGGCAGGAAACAAATTGGGGAGCAGAATGGAGGCATCAATCTGGACCTCACTGGGGAGCTCTGGCCTCAAGAGGAAAAATCCTTTACTGATAAAACCCGAACTTCACTCTGACGGGTCTATGAAAAAGAAATTAGGGCCAATTCTAACAGAAAGACCAGGCTTTTGAGACACTTCACTGAAAGCAGTGGGAGGAAAAGAAAGGCAGGATTACTGACGTCTAAGGGATTTCTAGCCATGCCTGACAGGTAGAGACTCTCAGACACACTGCAGTTCACGGGGGAATTATTAGGAACCGGAGGTTACTGAGCCTTTCAAAACCCTTTTATTTTCAAAGTAGTTCTCTCTGCTAGACCCGGAGATGACAGCACTTTCACCCTTTCTGGATTGTGTCTGGCTGTTAAGAGGGGGAAGCATCTCAAGCCCTAACTGGAGACGGGGTAGGAAGGAGATGGCGGAGTGATAACTGTGCGTGATTTTCATTGAAAAATAAGAGAGAAACATGTAACTGGTCAAGGGGCGAAAAGGCCACAGGGACACGGGCGAGGCAGTTTAGGACAAAGACCAAGACAGCAGCTGGGGGGTGGCCCTTGGCAGGAGTGACAGCTCAGGTGTCCTAAACAAAAACAGGCAATCAGACTTCCGGACACAGCCCCTGCGGGGGCTCGTGAATGAGGCATCAGCAGGTCACAGACCAGGCAGCTCTCCGAGGCAGGGACAGGAGCAGCAGCCGCCGCCACGGTAGGAACAGCGGTGGCAGCATCTTTCAGAATGTCTTTAAATAGCAACCTGAGGAAGGCAGCAGCTTTCCTGCACCCCCACAGCCACTGAAATAGAACAAAGGCAGCAGGGAAAATGGCCAGAGCCTGTGCAAAGGCAGCCGGCTCTGCTTGCGGGGAAGACTGGCAGCAGCAGTGTCCTGAAAGTGATTACACGCCAAGCCTTCACAGTGATCCCAGTCACCACATCTGCAGGGCGGGCTTCATCGTCCCCAGCGGGTCTCCATGCAGACCCCTGCTGAGGGCAGCACGGTCTTGCTTCCCTCCTGCGCTAAAAGCCTGTGTGGGCCTGCATGGACAGCACCATTTACTACTGTTTACTTCATGTGGTCACTGTGTGAAAGCCCTTTCCACACTTACCTCGTTTAGTCCTAGGAGGCGGGTATTACTAGCCCCAGTTTACAAGTCAGGAAAAGGGGTTTAGGGAGGTGTAGAAAGTTGGTCAGGGACACACAGCTAGAATTCAAACCTTGCTTGTAAATATGCGCATTACTAAGAAACCTGATATGTATACAGAAGGATGCTACGGAGAGAATTTTTTTGGGGGTACTGGGAATCGAACTCAGGACATCATGCTTGCCAAGCAGGTGCTGCGCTGCTGAGCTATATCCCTGGCCCCTATGGAGAGAATGTGATCTTTCTCTTGTACCACCAAACTTGTTAATTTGATGGCGTATGTTTGGTGAGGGAAAAGGGGGAACAGCTTGAGTTTCTTTGGGGGAGGGCTGTCTGCTTTGGGTCATCCTGAATACCGCAGGTTCACCCTGGTCACATGGCCTTGAGTCTAGCTTGAGTTGCCCATGCCTCTGCGGGTACATAGAGGCTCTATGCCACAGTCCTTATGGAATCTACTCAATGTAATTCAATGCTCTGGGAAAGGTGACTCAGGAATATAAGGTTATACACTTAGACTAAAGGCCAGAGAGAACCAGAGGTTCTGATAGGGTCTGTGATATGTGCTAATATATACATGTCATGCACCATACTGGACAATGTAGCTACATAGCCCAGAGGAGCTACCAATGCCTCTCAGTGATACCATCTTTCTAGTCAGGGATTCTTCACCTTCATTGAACACTAAAGTCCCCTAAAGAACTTAGGAAATGCTTAGGACTCACCTCATACCTAAGAATGAGAATTTTATGGGTTCAGGCTTTGGCCTTTTCCAAAAAAATTCTTTCTATGTTCCTGAGGTGACTAATAATCTAATATAAACAAGTATTTCCCTTGGAAACTCTCATAATCTAATTATTAGGGACACAGTAGTAGAGGACATTAGAAAAAACATTGTACAGAAGATTCAGTATGAACTATGCCATGGTTTTAAAGATAATGGTCACTGTCATGGCTTTGCCAATGAAAACTGTAAATGTCAACTACAAGGGAAAAGTGGGGCCGGCTGTGGTGGTGCACACCTGTAATCCCAGCACTCGGGAGGCTGAGGCAGGAGAATTGTTGTGAGTTCAAGGCCAGCCTGGGCTACAAAGTGAGCTCGAGGCCAGCCTGAACTGCATAGTGAGACCCTGTCTCAAAAAGACAAAAAAAAAAAAAAAAAAAAAAAAAAAAGACAAAGTGATATGGACAATGAAGTCATTGACAGAAAACACAATTTTAGGAATAAATCAATACCTTTCAGTAATGACTCTCAGTGTTAATGGCTTCAACTCCCCAACTACAAGAGACAAACTGGTAAATAGATGAAAAACAGAGCCCAATAGTCTGTTGCATTTAAGAAACCCATCTAATCCAAAAAGATATTTATAGATTAAAAATCAAAGGATGGAAAACAAACATTTCATGTACTAGAATCCTAAAAGCAGTAAGGGTAGTAATTTTACTCTCAAAGTAAACTTCAAGCTAAAACTGATTAAAAGAGGTAAAGAAGGTCACTACAATCTAGTTAAAGAAACGATAACACTTAAAATATATATGTAAATATATATGAACCAAATAATGGATCACCTATCTTCATAAAACAAACATTTATTGACATAAAAGACCAAAAATAACACCAAGACAATCATAGTGGATGACATCAATACCCAACTTTCATAAAGAGACAAGTCAGCTGGGATATAGCTCAGTGGCACAAGAACTTGCTTGGCAAGCGCGAGGTCCTCAGTTCAATTCCCAGCACCAAAAAAAAAAAAAAGCCATTGCCTTAATAAAAAGACAAGTCAACAAAACAAAAAAATCAACAAAGAAATATCAAAGCTGAACCACACCTTTGAACAGATGGACTTACTACAGAATGTTCATCTATCATACTATAACAGAATACACATTCTTTTCAGCAGCACATAGAACTTTCTGTAAAATAGACCACATACTAATTTACAGAGCCTGCTTAAATAAAACAAAAGAATCAAAATCACCCTGCATTTACTACCAGACCATTGTGTGTTGAAACTAGAAAATAATTACAGAAGAAACCACAGAAAATTTATAAATACCTAGAAACTTAATAACATACTCTTGAACAGAGAATGGGTCTCTGAAAACCCACTGGGTCACAGACAAAATCAAGAAAGAAATTAATTTTTGAAATCAAATGACAACACCAGTATAACACACCAAAACCAATGGGACACAACGAAAGTGGTCATAAGAGGGAAGCTTATTACGATCAATGCTCATGTTAAAAAAACAGAATGAGCTCAAGTAAATAACTTAATGATGAACCTCTATATCTGAAAAAGAACAACAATCCAAAATCAAACCAAATTTAAGAAAGGAAATCATAAAGATCAGAGCACAAATTAATAAAATTGAGACAAAAAATCAGTAAAAAGAATCAACCAATGGAAGAGCTGGTTCTTCAAAAGAAACCCTTGGCCAAACTTACCACAAGAAAGAGAGAAGAGTCACATCAATGCAATTGGAAATGAAAAAGGCAAAATCACAATGGACCCTGTTGAAAGTCAGAAGATAGTAATTATTTTAAAAAATTGTATTATAACAAGTTGGAAAATCTTGAAGAAATGGACAGATTGCTAGACTCACACAAATGACCAAAACTAAACCATGAAGACATAACAATTCTGAACAATTAAATAAGCAATGAAATTGAAGCAGTAATAAAAAACCTACCAAGAAAGGCCCAGGACTGATGAATCCATGGCTCAATTCTACAAGACCTTTAAGGACGTTATAATACAATGCTCCTGAAACTCTTCAATGAAACTGAAAAGGAAGAAGTGCTTCCAAACTCAGTTCTGAAAGCCTGCATCACTCTGATCCCAAAACCAGGCAAAGACCGAACTGAAAAAGAAAACTACAGGGCAATCAATCTTTTTTTTTTTTTGATACTGGGAATCAAACTCAGGTCCTTGTACTTGCCAGGCAGGCACTTGTGCTGCTGAGTTATATTCCTGGCCAGGCCAGTCAATCTTAATGAACATAGATGCAAAAATTCTCAGTAAGTTTATGGGAAATAGAATGCAGCATGTCATTAAAACGATCATACATCATGACCAAGTAGGTTTCATCCCAGGACTGCAAGGACGGTTCAACACATGCAAATCAGTAAATGTACTATACCCCATGAACAGAAGTAATAACAAAAACCATATGATTAAAGGCCAACATTATACTAAATGGGGAAAAACTGAAAGCTTTACCCCTAAAATCAGGAACAGGACAAAGATGCACACTGTCATCATGTCTGTTCAACACAGTACTTGAAACAATAGCTACAGCAATCAAGCAAGAGAAAGAAATAAAGGGGATACATGTGGGGAACGAATGAGTCAAACTATCAGTATCTGCAGATGATATGATCCTGTACACATAGGACCCAAAAAATTCCATCAAAAGACTCCTAAATTAACCAAATCCAGCAGTATAGCAGGATACAAAATCAAAACACAAAAATCAATACCATTCCTGTATATCAATAATGAACTGAAAAGGGAATTACAAAAACAGCATCAAAACAAAACACCTAGGAATTACTAGGAATTAACCTAATCAAGGAAATGAATGAGCCAGGCGTGGTGGCACACACCTGTAATCCCAGCACTTGGGAGGCTGAGGCAGGAGGATCGTTGTGAGTTCGAGATCAGCCTGGGCTACAAAGTGAGCTCAAGGCCAGCCTGAACTGCACAAGGAGGCACTGTCTCAAAAAGACAAAAAAAACCAAACCGAACCAAAACAAAACAAAACAAAACAAAAAAACACACAGCAAGGTACTGGCACAAAAACACACATGTGGAATGATGGAATAGACTGGAGCAGTGATGGAGAACCTTTTAGCGAAGAGAGCCCAAACTGCAACCCCAAACCCATTTATTTATCATGAATTGCCAATACTGCATTGATATCTGAATATTCAGGTTTTAGTTAAGACAAGAAAAAAAATACCCTCATACATTAACATCTTTTGTTTTAAAAGAAAAACTCAGTGACATGTGTGCCACAGGTTTGCCACCATTGGATTAGAGGAGGTAAAGACAACACCAGACATATTCAGCTAATTGATCTTTGACAAAGGGGCCAAAAACTTATACTGGCAAAAAGATAAGTCTCTTTAGCAAAGTGGTACTGGGAAAACTGGCTATCCATATGCCAGAAGATTGAACTTAGACCCATATCTCTCATCATGTATTAAATTAAAATAAAAATGGTTCAAAAATCTAAATATGAAAAAGCAGAAATACTCAATCTGCTGGAAGATAAAAAATAAGTACAAGCTGAGTATGGTGGTGCACACCTGTAATTCTAGCACTCAGGAGGCTGAGGCAGGAGGATTGATGTGAGTTTGAGGCCATCCTGGGCTATAGCGAGTTCAAGCCCAGTTTGAACTACATAATAAGACCCTGTCTTTAAAAAAAAAAAAGGT
Organism: Chinchilla lanigera; assembly: GCF_000276665.1. Lineage (NCBI taxonomy): Eukaryota > Metazoa > Chordata > Mammalia > Rodentia > Chinchillidae > Chinchilla > Chinchilla lanigera. The sequence continues at coordinate 7,596,083 of NW_004955484.1, forward strand.
ACAACCCTTAGGGTAGGTAAGGACTTTCTGAATAGAACTTCAATTACACAAGAAATAACAGCAAGAATTAACAAATGGGATTAAAGCTTCTGCACAACAAAAGAAATAATAAACAGAGTGACAACCTAAGGAATAGGAAATTGTTTTTTTGCCTGCTATTCCTCAGACAAAATACTAACATCTAGAATATGTAAAAGAACTTAAAAAAATATTACCCTCCCAAATAAAAGAACCAATCAAAAAATGGTAAGGGAAATGCATAGACACTTCTCAGAAGAAATACAAACAAACGGTCAATAAATATATGAAAAGATGTTCAACATCACTGATCATTAGACAAATGCAAATTAAAACAACACTTAGATACTATCTCATTCCAGAACGAAAGGCTATCATCATGAAATCAAATAGTAACAAATGCTGGTTAGGCTACAGGGGAAGAAGGGACTCTTCTACATTGTTGGTGGGAAGGTAAACTAGTACAACCATTATGAAAATCAAGGGGCTGGGGATATAGCTCAGCGGCACAAGCACTGCCTGGCAAGTGTAAGGTCCTGAGTTCGATCCCTGGTACCAAAAAAAGAAAATCAATATGAAGATTTCTCAAAAAACTAAAAGAGAAATTCCATTTGACCCAGCTATTCCCCTTCTAGATATCTTCCCTAAAGAGCTAAAGGTATCACATTATAGTGATACATGCATACCCATGTTTATAGCAGCACAATTAATAATAGCTAAATCTTGGAAGCAGTCTATATGTCCATCTACAAACATGGATAAAGAAAATGTGGTATTTATACATAATGGAATACTACTTGCTATAAAAAAGTATAAATTTAAGACATTTGTAGGAAGATAGTATATCTTGAAAACATAATGTTAAGTAAAATAAATCAAACACACAACCCTAAATACTATATGGTTTCTCTTATCTCAGTAATCCAAAAATACAAATAAAGAGCAAACTAACAGAATGATAAAAGGTAAGAGGGAGACAGACCTTTTGCAATTGGGAAGGGGACCAAGAGACCAAGGGTAGGCAAAAAGGGAGAGGGAAAGGTGACGTAAAAAGACGTAAGATGAGTCATGTACATGTACCAACTACCCATAACAAATGTAATCATTATGTAACAAACATAACCTAAAAGTACATATACAACTACATATATTATTATAAATATATATATAATGAAAATGGGGAAAAGGGATCTAGAGATGAAGGGTGATAGGCGGGAAAAAGAAAAAAAGAATCAAGATATGTTAAGTACATGTACCTCTCCCCAAGATGAAGGTAAATATCACGCAGTAAAAACATCCACTAATAAAAAAATTATAAGGGCAGACGGGTACAGACAAATCCTATTGCATTTCTTAAAATTTTATTATTAACAAAAGGCTTTTCTTTTCCAGAAATGGGGAATGGTTAGAATAATCTCTGATTTGCCAATTAAGGTTGCAACTTTTCCCCAAAATATTAAAAAAGAATTTGTTCTTAAATATGTATATGTGAAACCCAATTCTAAACACAAGGACAGTCATAGGCTACTGACTTGCATTCAGTAGGAAAATGAAAAGGTGAGATCACAAGGCTGCCTCCGTGGCTAGGGCAGCTGACATTACAGCAGACACTTGTCTCTAGAAGGGAGGAATGAAGGGAACTATATGTCCTAAAAATTTGAGAGGTTATAGAATGAGAAGTCAGATTCTTGGGGCTGGGGATTTAGCTCAGCGGCAAAAGCGCCTGCCTGGCAAGCGCAAGGTCGTGAGTTCGGTTCCCGGTACCGGAGAAAAACCAAAAAAAA
>NW_004955484.1:7597984-7629079 GCF_000276665.1 Chinchilla lanigera
GACCCCCAAGAAAGCTGGCAACTGCCCTCTGCCCCGGTACCGGAGAAAAAAAAAAAAAAAAAAAAAAAAAAAGAGAAGTCAGATTCTGAAATCCTGATCAATTCTGGCTGCACATCAATATTCATTCTGTCACATCTGGGCATAGTAGCACATGCCTGTAAACCTAGCACTCTGGAGGCTGAGGCGGAAGGATTAGCACAAGTTCAAGGCCAGCCTGAACTACACAGTGAGACCCTGCCTCAAGAACAAACAAGCCTGGGATGGTGGTACACGCCTGTAATCCTAGCACTCCGGAGGCTGAGGCAGGAGGATCACTGTGAGTTTGAGACCAGCCTGGGCTACATAGTGAGTTCAAATCTAGCCTGAACTACACAGTGCGACCCTGTCTCAAAAAAACCAGAACCAAACAAACTACAATCAAACCAAACCAAACCAAACCAAATCCCAGTATTTATTCTGTCACTCTGCCTCAGGATTCCTTCTTCTAGCTGATTTGAGGAAAGCATATCTGCACCCCAACTAAACCAAAACAAAACAAAAACAAAGCAAAGAACTGTAGGTGTTTCCAAGTATGGAAGAAAGAGAAGCAAAACTTCCCTCTTAGAAGAACTTGTTCCGACAATACCAGTTCTTAGGAAACCTGTACACTGGAGGAGTTTGGAAGTCCCAAATTTTCCAGTGGAAGATCTGAGATGTCTATTTACTGCGAAGGCAGGCATACAGAAATTCAAGAGAAGAGTCCATGTCTCTGACAGAAATGATTTCACCCATTCTGTCCTTCCCTCATGGGGTAAAAAGGAAGTGTGGGCCCACAGCTTCCTGCTGACACAGCTATGTGGACTGACTGCTGCAGCGTCTACTCTAATCCTGAGCTAACAGGGAAAGCGAGGACTCACTGTGTCTGGAAAGGCTGGACTGGTTTTTCACACAGAGTACAACATTTAAGGGGAGCTCCAAAGCATAAGCGCACGTTTATCACATGGATAGGTGGGGACGTGGAAGGCATTTAAGGCATCAGAAATTTACGGACCAAGACATGGAGGCAGATTAGTATGGGGCTTCCAGGAGGGCCTTAGGGCTCTGAGGGGAAGTACGGGAGCGGAAGAAATAGGAAACGTGGGGTTCACAGTTTGAAGGGCCTTGTACGTTTTGCAATCAGTCTGGTTTCTGTCTTATGGCTCACAAGAAGCAATGAAAAAACACTAGCCAGGCCTGGACCTCAGCAAGTTAGCACTTGAGGGAGACGTGTCTGGCCCACGTTCCCTTACCATCCTGAAAAACTGAACAGGGGTCAACTCAGGAGCATCCGAGAGAAGAAAGCTCAGGGGTAAAGGACAGAAGTCTGAAGAACCCGGTGTGCCTGGGACAGGTCACCCCCTCCTCAAGCACAGCCTCGCATCAGTTCTAATGAGTCCTTGCAGAACAGTCAAGCTGGCAGCAAGACAGCGGGGGTGGCCGTAAGTTCTGCCTCTCGCTGGCTGTGTGACCTGAGTAGCTGCACGTAAACTTTCTGGGCCTCAATAGTCTTATTTGTAAATAGACTGAATAAGCATATTTATCTCCTGGGGCTGTTAGGAGGACTCAGGATGATAATGAATGTGCAGAGCACAGTGGCATACAGGAATCCCTTAATAAATGTCAGCAGTATTATTATTAAGTACCCAACATTGGAGGCCATGGAATTATTTGCAGCACACCTGCCATGAGCAAACAAAGCATGCGTGGTGAGCAATGAGCTGTAACAGACTCCAGAGCACCCGTCTAGCGGGTCATCTCCTGTCACCCCAAGGAGGGTGTGCCTCTCCCTTCAAAGGACGAAGCAAAGATAAAAGGGTTCTGCAGCCCAGGGGCCCATCAGATAGTCAGTGTAATCACTCTCTGAAGGAGAAGGGCCCGAGTCAGCCTGTAGGGCAGGAGGAAAAGCTGCAAGGTTTTCCTCAACCTGGCAGCTCGGAAGGGATTTGGTTTCTCTCTGCCCTCTCTCTCCTAGTTCTGTGTATGTCATGGGAAGGTGCTGGGCTGCGTAGTCAGTGGCCGGACTATTGGCTTTGGCAAGCGAGAGTGGAACATGAGGATGGGCAAAAAAGTCAGGTTGTTTCTTGTCTCTGCTCTCTGAAGAGCTGCTGATGGGTCCTGGAGGTCTGGGCACCCGCGTTTAATGCAGCCCACATATTCTCCAATTATTCTTCCATCATTCTCCTGGGCAGACAGCAAATATGCTGTAAAGAAGTTGTTTGGCCGGTCTTTCTTTTGGATATGATGGCTTCCAGGATATGAAGCAGACCTCTGTTAGCCACGATTTGAGCAGGAACTGTCTGGCACTTCACTTTCTGAGTCCTTCAGAGGACAGGGATGATGTGAGGTGAGCTAAGCTAGGGTGACTGGATTCATCACCGCTCTGTCACTTGAGAGCTGCTAGACAGTTGTGCATCTTTATTTACATTTTTTTTTTTTTTTGTCTTTTTTGAGACAGGGTCTTACTATGAAGTTCAGGCTGGCCTTGAGCTCACTTTGTAGCTCACGGTGGTCTCAAACTCGCAATGATCCTCCTGCCTCAGCCTCCTGAGTGCTGGGATTACAGGCATGTGCCACCACGCCTGGTGAGTTGCGCATCTTTTGTACTAGCTTCCTTATGTTTAAGATGGGGGTATTAATCATAACTAAATAGGACTATTATGAGGATTAAATGAATTAATTCACATAAAACACTCAGATATAAGTGCTGTCATATAGTACATATCAATAAATGTTTTAGGTGTTTTAAAATACACTGAATTTTTTTTTTAGTGTCAGATGGAATCCACATGTTAGGCAAGCACTCTACCATCAAGCTACACCTCCAGCCCAATGTACCCCAGAAACTCATGAATTTTGTTAAGAATGCAACTCCCATATAAGCTGAGATAATGTTTAGATCTGTTTGGAATTTTACCGAGAGCTGTTTGCCATTGTAGAAAAGCAGTCTACTCCATGTCATTCATAGTACTTCTGAGTTGCAAATATAAGTTGTCTGAGCTGGGCATGGTGGCACACACCTGTAAACCAGGCACTTGGGAGGCTGAGGCAGGAGGATCGTTGTGAGTTGAGACCAGCCTGGGCTACAAAGTGAGCTCAAGGCCAGCCTGAACTGCATAGTGAGACCCCGTCTCAAAAAGACAAAAAAAAAAAAAAAAAAAAAAAAAGACATCTGAACCAGTAGGTATGGTAGCAGATACATGCATGGTGATTCTATATAAGAGAGCAACTGAACAGCTCGCTCATTATGTATTAGAGCTGGCCTAGACAGTCACAAACTAAAACGTGTTACTTTACTATCAACTCTATTTTTATTTCTTGATATTATACTTGAGGCATTATATTGATTTGAAAATAGGCATGCAAGTTAAGATGCTATTCATTTTAGCAGGATAAAGGGAGCACTACAAAGTATTTGCTGAAATAATTGGTTATAACAAAAGCTCACTGGGTCTGATCCAAAGAAAGGGGGCTGACGGAGTAGACTTATTCAAACCTGGTGTTTAATCTGTGCACTGAATCACCTTAATAATGTTACGTAAGATACCCTGAGTAATATGACAAACCTTGTTCCAGACGAATGCGTAAATTAAACAAGGACAAGAGGGGAAGATACTAAGCTTGCGCTGGTCAGTGACTGCAAATGAGTGCTAATTCTGGCATTAGCCTTGGAAAGTGAGTTGTATCCACAGTGTCCTCATGAGCTTTAGTTTCCCCATTCATAAAATAAAATAGCGGGATACTTTCCCAAAGTATGTTCCATGGAACATTATTACTTAGCATGCTTATAATGGCAAAAGGGCTCCTTAGTAAATTAATTTAGAAAATTGGTAGTTTCCTTTGCTATAGGACATCAAAGGCTAACATGCACTGAATTTCCAAGAAGGGAACAGACGCTGCTTGCAGCAAGCACTTTCCAAAGCGATCTGACAACAAACACCTTATTTCAAAAGGAGACACTCATGAGGTTAGCATGTCAGGGGGAATTTCTGTGATACATTAAATTTAAATGTCGCTAGGCATGGTGGCGCACGCCTGTAATCCTAGCACTCGGGAGGCTGAGGCAGGAGGATCATTGCGAGTTCAAGACCAGCCTGGGATACAAAGTGAGCTCAAAGCCAGCCTGAACTGCATAGTGAGACCCTGTCTCAAAAAGACAAATAAATAAATAAATAAATAAATAAATAAATAAATGTCTATAAGGTCTCTTCTACTCCGACATTCTAAAAATCTTTAATTTTAAATGTCTACATAGGGCCAGGGATATAGCTCAGTGGCATAAGCGCCTGCCTGGCAAGTGTAAGGTCCAGAGTTCGATTCCTGGTACAAAAAAAAAAAAAGTCTACATAAAAGACTCTTGACCATCTTAAAACAGAATAAGAAGGATAAGGAGAAAGCTACCCTACAGAAAAGAAAGTATTGTCAGGTGTGGTGGCGCACACCTATAATCCCAGCACTCACAAGGCTGAGGCAGGAGGATCGTTGTGAGTTCAAGGCCAGCCTGGGCTACAAAGTGAGCTCAAGGCCAGCCTGAACTGCATAGTGAGACCCTGTCTCAAAAAGACCAAAATAAATAAATAAACAGAAAAGAAAGTATCTTAAGTCTGAAGCAGAAGGGGAAGACAAACCAAGGCCTAACATATGGATATCTACCTAAATGACTATGCAGGAGAGGCAGAAATGTCAGCGCTCCCAAACTATCATTTATGCTATCACTGGAGGAGGCTGAAAATTTAGTGTTTTTTTTTTTTTTTTTTAAAGGGTTTCACTGTGAGTTCAGGCTGGCCTTGAGTTCACTATGTATACCAGGATGGCCTCAAACTCACAGTGATCCTCCTGCCTTAGCCTCCCAAGTGCTGGGATTACAGGTGTACACCACCATGCCCAGCAAATTTATTTTTTATTTTAAAAATTTTTTTTTTTTTTGAGACAGGGTCTTGCTATGCAGTGCAGGCTGGCCTTGAGCTCACTTTGTAGCCCAAGCTGGTCTCGAATTCACAATGATCCTCCTGCCTTGGGGCTGGGGATATAGCTCAGTGGCACAGCACCTGGCTGTCAAGAGCAAGGTCCTGAGTTCAACTCCCAGTACCAAAAAATAAACTTTGCAAAAAAAAAAATCCTCCTGCCTCAGCCTCCCAAGTGTTGGGATTATAGGCATGTGCCACCATGCCTGGCTGCCCAGCAAATGTATAGTTTAGCAGTCACAACAAAGTATTGAGTCCTAATCTTTTATTTCTCACATCTATCATCAACATCATATAGATGTGACTAAGTTACTGCTGAGGAAATTTACGGAGCTCTCCCAGGGTCCTAGGCACTGATCCAGCCTCAGCTCTCCCAAAGGCTATCGTGGAGGCTGAGCATGACTGTACACAAACCAGCAACCCCACATCCTCCCGCTGGCCCAGCCATGTTGGCTGACGTGGAGATGGCCCTGCAATCTTAGCTGGAACGTTAAGTCCCTCCCCTAGAATTTTTGTGTTTGGGGCCACAGAAGGAATCTGAGTGTTAGATGTGAAGAGTCAGGGGTCGTGTGGGAAAAGCAGAGATGGAGATGGTGTCAAGGATCCTGAAAGTCACAGTGCTCCACCTTCCTACACGGGGGTTTCATTTCGGGCTGACGAAGATGTTCTGCAATTAGGTGGCGGTGACGGGTGCACCACTTTATGAATATACGGAAGTGATGAATTTTTCATCAGAGTAAAAATTTTCAAAAGGGTGAATTTTATGACATATGAATTATATCTCAATTTAAGAAATTGAGGAAAAAATAAAACACAAGATGGGGGGAACAGGAGGCTCTGGTGCAGCTGACGAAGACACAATCGATTCACATCCTTCTGGGCCAGCCCCAGTGGCTCCGCAGACCACGGCCCGTCTGCCTGGCCTTGACCCAAACTCTCTCCAGTTCACCACCTTCCCTCAGGTTGTATCTGCTCCCAGCCTGGCACCATTCCCCTCCTGACACCTTTCCAGCCCTGCCCTCTCGGCTTCTGGCTCAGTTCCTGAGACAAATATTCCTCTGACAAATGTGTCTCTAGCTATAAATCCTCTTTAACTCAAGGGCTTAAAAGTATGACTTCTCAGTTGCTATCCTATATACAAATCTTGTCTTTGACAGATAGTAGAGTTCCTTGGAAAAACAGGCATTCATTAATGACTAAACATTCATTTTTATTTATTTTTTCACAGTTTATTTATTTATTTATCTATCTATCTTTTTGAGACAGGTTCTCACTATGCAGTTCAGGCTGGCCATGGGCTCACTTTGTAGCCCAGGCTGGCCTCAACTCACAAAGATCCTCCTACCTCAGCTTCCCAAGCGCTGGGATTCCAGGCTTGTGAAACCACGTCTGCCAACATTCAGTTTTTAATGTGTGGGAATAAGCATTTGAAAAGCTGTGCTTGTGGTCTGACTGACTTTGGAAGTAGAAGATAGCAAAGTAAGTTGAGCTTGAGATAAAACAGAATAAGACAAACTTTTAAATACTAAATATGTGTAACAGGTGTAAAGAGCCATCACAACTTTTTGCCAAAGTCTTTTTTTTTTTTTCTCTTTTTGGCAAAATCTTGACTCAAAGAAGCAATGAGGGCCAGGCGCAGGGGTGCGTCCAGCATTTGGGAGGCTGATAAGGGAGGATTTCTGTGAGTTCAAGGCCAGTCTGGGCTACAAAGTGAGTTCGAGACCAGCCTGAACTGCACAGTGAAACTCTATCTCAAAAACTAAAAAAAAAAAAAAAAAAAAGAAGCAATGAGAACTCACTATTAAAGAAAAAAAGCATATGGCTAAACAGAAACTAGAATTTTGTACAAGTTTCTAACCAACTGACTAGAATGTCACTTTAAATATTCTCTGTATGGGAAATTAAATCTATGGCTGTTGTGTATTTTTACATGAATATGGTCACTGTGATGAAGACACATGGGGCTATGATAAGGTCATAACAGAGTCCCAACGTGACCAATGTCCTTATAAGACATTCATGCACAGAAACACATGGGCGAGCTGGGCATGGTGGTGCACGTCTGTAATCCCAGTATTTGGGAGGCTGAGGCAGGAGGATTGTGAGTTCGAGACCAGCGTGGGCTACAGAGTGAGCTCAAGGCCTGCCTGAACTGCATAGGGAGACCTGTCTCACCCCTCCCCGCTGCAAAAAAAAGAAACACATGGGCGAGTGCAGGAGTTGACAAAGGCAGAGACAGAAGTGCACAGACACAAACAATAAACCCCAGGGGCTGCAGCAGACCACCAGAAGCTCAGACAGACGAGGAAGAATTTCCCTACAGGTTTCAGAGGGAGTCTGGCCCTGTGGACAGCTTGATTTTGGGCTTCTATTCTCCAGAACTAGGAGATAGTAAACTTTTGTTGTTATAAGACGTCTAGTTTGCAGTACTTTGTAATGGCAGCTCTGGGAAACTAATAAGGCCTAAGGGTTTTTCCTTTGAAGAATGAAACAGAGCAATAGTAATTAGGATGTCTAAGAGTATGTAAAGAGGGAAGTGTTTGGGTGTAAGAGGAAATTCATGATTGATATATAGACAGACAGACAGAGGTACCAGGATTGAACCCAGGGTCTTCATGCTGAACTACAGCCCTAGCTCTTTTACAAAAGTTTTTGAGACATGATCTTGTGGGTTGCTAAGATGCCCAGGCTGGGCTCAAACTCATGGTCCTCCTGCCTCAGTCTCTCCCAGAGTGCTGAGATTCACTCACGCTGTATTTTTAAATTCTAATAATGTCCAACAAAGGCTGAGTTCTCACGAAGGGCCTGGTATTAACAATACTGACCCTGTACACATTCAAGTTCTGCCCAGTAGCAGGAGTTAGTACAGAGTGCTGTCCCAGTCCACTGGCTGTAGCTTCATGGTTCTAGGAATGGGAAATGTTCTTACATACCACTTCTGGAAGGGCTGTCCTAAACCACTTTTTCAAGGGTTCCAGAGGAATCTGTATTACCTGGACCCCAGTCTTTCTTTTTTTTTTTTTGAGACGGGGTCTCACTATGAAGTTCAAGCTGGTCTTGAGCCGGGTGTGGTGGCGCATGCCTGTAATTCCAGCACTTGGGAGGCTGAGACAAGAGGATCATTGTGAATTTGAGATCAGCCTGGGCTACAAAGTGAGCTCAAGGCCAGCCTGAACTGCACAGTGAGACCCCGTCTCAAAAAGACCAAAAAAAACCCCCCCAAAAACCTAAAAACCAAACTGATCTTGAGCTCACTTTGTAGCCCAGACTGGTCTCGAACTTGCAACGATCCTCCTGCCTCAGCCTCCCGAGGGCTGGGATTACGGGTGTGCGCCACCACACCAGGCCTCCCCAGTCATTTTTATACAAATGTTCCCTCCACTGCTCCCCGCACAGAGCCTTCTCTCTGCTCAGAACAGCAGTCGGTGTCTATGGAAGTCACTCTGGGAAGGACTAGATGGCGCTTTTACTGCGCCCACGGAATAAAATGTGCCAAATGTCAAAATAACTACCAGGAAAAGACAAAACCAGTACAAGGAAGGGTATTTTTCATTCGGGTCTGTTTGCTTAAAACTTGCCCTTTGTGCCAGGTCAAAGATCGTGTGCCACATCCTACTTCCTATTCACGCTGGGCAGACAGGCACAGGTGAAAATGGGACACAGACACTAAGTCTTCTGAATGGACCATGAGCACCTTCTGCAATTAAAACGTGGCGCTTCACTGCAAATTCTTTTTTTTGTTGTTTTTTTCCAGTACCGGGAATTGAACTCACGACCTCGCGCTTGCCAGGCAGGCGCTGTGCCGCTGAGCTAAATCCCCAGCCCCCCCGCTTTTTTTAAAGTTATGGTTTGCCTTCTCTCTCACAGAAATGGAGATACTGCAATTAGGATGTCTAAGAGTGAGCATAAGGAAAGGGTCTGGGATAAGAGACAATTTGTAAGCTTACAATATATTCTTTTTTTTTTATTCCGGTACCGGGAATCGAACTCAGACCTTGCACTTGCCAGGCAGGTGCTTTGCTGCTGAGCTAAATCCCCAGCCCCTACAATATATTCTTAAATCCTTCTTTGCTCCTGTTTCCCATTACACTGAACAACGTCCAACAAAGGCTGATTTGGAGGGGGGCACCGAGAATTGATTCAAGTTATCACTGACCCACGTCTACAGACTAAAAGGATAAATTTTTATTAGATGCCCGGTCTTACAATGTCAACCCTGTAAACACCCACACTCTCCAGCACTGGCAATGTTACTGAGCCTATCAGTCACAATGTAAGAGGAAGAGACTCTGCCACCAGAGTCTAATAATGGGCTCAACAGAAAGTATTTCTTTCTTTCTTTTTTTTTTTTTGTGTGTGTTTTTGAGACAGGGTTCAGGCTGGCCTTGAGCTCCCTCTGTAGCCCAGGCTGGTCTTGAACTTCCAACGATCCTCCTGCCTCAGCCTCCGAAGTGCTGGGATTACAGGCGTGTGCCACCACGCCCGGCTATAGAAAGAATTTTAGAAAATCCAGCTAGGATTATGGCTGGGGTTTGGCCTGGCTCAGAACCTGACATCAATTAATTACTAATCCCAAACGCTTGCCCTTGAAGATGCTACCAGGTTTTGCTTATTTTTGAAGACATGAACATAATGTTAAGATCCTTTTTTTTGGTCTTTTTGAGACAGGGTCTTGCTATGCAGTTCAGGCTGGCCTTGAGCTCACTTTGTAGCTCATGACGATCCTCCTGCCTCAGCCTTCCTAGTGCTGGGATTACAGGCGTGTGCCACCACACCCCGCCAAAAAATAGTTTTTAAGGGGCTGGGGATTTAGCTCAGCGGCACATCACCTGCCTGGCAAGCGCGAGGTCGTGAGTTTGATTCCCGGTACCAGAAAAAAAATGAAAAAAAAAAAGTTTTTATTTCTTTATTAGTATATTGTGGAAAGTTGGTACTTGTACATAACACATCTTAATTCTTTTCTTGTCCCCTACCCCTCCCACCCATCCCTGCTCCTTCCAAATCTTGTTTCCTGTTCCATTTGCAAGAGCTCTATTTCCACTTTTTTCTGTCCCTTTCCCCTCCCTTTTCTCTCCATCTCTTGTTTCCCTTCCCATTTGAAAAAGATCTCCCTATTTCCTATTATCTACCTTCTATTTTGCTCTTTATATTTTGGGTTTTTCATATAAGAGAATCCATACATTTAAGCTTGTGTGTCTGCTTTATTTCACTTAATATTATGATCTCTATGACATTCATTTACCTATGAATGTCTCAAGTTTATCTTTCTTTATGGCAGAATAGTATTTCATTGTGTACAAATATTGCATTTTCTGGGTACCAATATTGCATTTCTGAAATCCATTCACTTGCTGATGGGCATATAGGATGTTTCCAAGATTTAGATATTATAAATTGTGCTGCTATAAACATAGCTATGCATGTGTCAACGTAATATGGTGTACTTTGGGGAACCCAGAAAGGAAACAGCTGGGTTTATCTTTAGTTTTTTGAAGGGTCTCCATACTGATGTCCATAGTGGTTGTTACTAGTTTACATTCCCACCAACAATATAGAAGAGTTCCTTTTTCCTTGAAGCCTCAAGAGTATTTGTTATTATTTGATTTCTTGATGATAGCCATTCTTTCTAGAGTAAGATGGTATCTCTCTCTCTTTTTTTTTGTTTTTTTTATTTGTTTGCTTTCTTTTCTTTTTTGCAGGAGGAGGGGGCCAGGAATTGAACTCAAGACCTTGGGCTTGCCAGGCAGCCGCTTAGGCTGCTGAGCTATATACCCGGCCCTAAATATTTTTATTTGTTTGTTTGTTTGTTTTCTTTTTTTTGTCTTTTTGAGACGGGGTCTCACTATGCAGCTCAGGCTGGCCTTGAGCTCACTTTGTAGCCCAGGCTGATCTCCAACTCCCAACGATCCCTCTGCCTCAGCCTCCTGAGTGCTGGGATTACAGGCGTGGGCCACCACACCTGGCATAGTAAGATGGTATCTCAACGTTGTTTTAATTTGCATTTCTCAAATGTTGTTGAACATTTTGTCACATAGGCATTGGTTGTTTGTACATCCTTGGAGAAGTGTCTATTCATTTTGGTTCCTCATTTGTTAACCGGGTCTTTTTTGGGGGGGGCGAGGTCTAAATTTTTGAGTTCTTTTTTTTTTTTTTTTTTTTTTTGGTTTTTCTCCGGTACTGGGAACCGAACTCACGACCTTGCGCTTGCCAGGCAGGCGCTTTTGCCGCTGAGCTAAATCCCCAGCCCTTGAGTTCTTTATATATTCTAGGTGTTAGTCCTCTATCTGAGGAATAGCTGGCAAAACAGACACGAAAGCTTAAATGTTGTAGGGTTTCTCTTATAGCTGCAAATTAAAACACTGAGATACCATCTTACTACGCCTGGGTGTGGTGCGCACACCTGTAATCCCAGCACTCGGGAGGCTGAGGCAGGAGGATGATTGCGAGTTGGAGACCAGCGTGGGCTACAAAGTGAGCTCAAGGCCAGCCTGAGCTGCACAGCGAGACCTTGTCTCAAAAAGACAAAAAAAGAAAGAAAAGAAAAAAAAAAAACAGAGAGAGAGATGAAGATACCATCTTACTCCAGAAAGAATGGCTATCATCAACTCATTCTGTAGGTTGTCTCTTCACTCTGTTGTCTGTTTCCTTTGCTATGCAGAAGCTTTTTAATTTGATATGATCTCATTTGTTGATTCTTGGTGTTATTTCTTCTGCATTTGAGGTTTTGTCTAAACCTATGTCTTCAAGAGTTTTACCTATTTTATATTACAGCACATTAAGTGTTTCTGTTTTAACAGCCATTTGGTCCATTTTGATCTTGAGTTATTCTATCTTCAATTCTTTTTTTTTGTTTTTTTCCTTTCTGCTTATATTTCCAGTTTTTTTTTTTTTTAATTCAGAAATCATATTTTTTAGTTCTAGAACTTTTACTGGGCTCTTTATTATTTGTATCATTTCTGGTTTTTGAGATTTCCTTTTTACTAACTGCAGGAATATCTTTCCTTTACTTTATTGACAATTATAATATCTACTTTTAAACCTTTGATAATCCCAATGTCAGTATTATTTTGGGGTTGGTCTCAGTTGGTTTTCTCTTGAGAATATATTCTATTTTCCTGGTTTTTCCTATGTTATATAATTTTGTATTATATCCTAAATATTGTAAATGTTAAATTATGGAAATTGTGGATTCTGTTCTCCAGTAGGTATTTCCTTCTTTTCTCTGTCTTTCTGTCTCTCTTGATGCTAGAGACTAAACCCAGGGCCTTTTGCACGCCAGACAAGTGCTGTGCCAGTCACATCCCCTGTCCCTGTTTTTGCTTTTTAGTTTTTTTTTTCAACTGTAGGATTTTATTTTTAATTTTTTCTTTTTGAGACAGGGTCTCGCTATGCAGTTCAGGCTGGCCTTGAGCTCACTTTGTAGCCCAGGCTGATCTCAAATTCACAATGATCCTCCTGCCTCAGCCTCCCGAGAGCTGTGATTACAGGTATGCGCCACCACGCCGGGATGCTTTTCAGTTTTTTAAGACAGAGTCTTGCTATGTAGCTCAGGTTGGCCTTGATCTTGTGGTGATCCTTCTGCTTCGGCCTCCTAAATACTGTGATTACAAGCATGTGCCACCATGCGGGGCTTGGTTTCATTTTTAAGCAAGCAGCTATCTTCCTTGATACACAGAGATGCAGGGAGCATTTGTGAACCCTCTCTCAGGATCTTTCTCTTCTAGCATTGCTCCTCTTTCTCCTGTGGTTTTCCCAGATTCTATCTTCTGGTTCCCCAGGTCAGAGAGACTCAGGGCTCCTGTTGTGTTGCATTCCTTGCCAAATAGCCTTTTACACTTGCCTGGAGGTTAAAATCCAGGAAAATGGGAGCTCACAGTGTATATCACCTCTCTAAGCACGGCCTCCCCTTCAGAATCTGCCTGCTTCTAAATCCTTTCCAGTGATTTCAGGTTGTTGCTCATTTTTTTGGCTTTTTGTTTTTTTTTTTGTTTTTTTCCCCGGTACCAGGAAGAGAACTCACGACGTTGCACTTGCCAAGCAGGCGCTAACAGAAGGGTTTTCTAAGTTTTTGGGGGTCTTTTTGGTACCAGGAATCGAACTCAGGACCTTATGCTTGCCAGGCAGGAGCTGCGCCACTGAGCTAAATCCCTGACCTGGTTGTTGCTCATTTATGTCCAAACTTGACAGACAGTACCTGGACAGCCAGTCTGAAAGGCTAGTGTTCAACTATTGGTGCCCGATTATTGTTTTTGGAACACATTTATGAATAAATGTTCTAGACATTTTTTTGTACCAGGAATCGAACTCAGGACCTTGTACTTGCCAGGCTGTGCTGCTGAGCTATACCCCACGCCCTAAACATTTATAATAAATAGAATGTTATGGTACAAAAATCAAACTTGTTAAGCCAAGCATGGTGGTGCATGCCTATAATGCCAGCACTCGGGAGGCTGAGGCAGGAGGATCATTTTGAGTTTGAGACCAACCTGGGCTACAAAGTGAGCTAAGGACAGCCTGGACTGCATAGTGAACCTTGCCTCAAAAAGACCAAAGGAAAAAAAAAAACCAACCAACCAAACAACTTGTAGAGCAAAGGGACACGCACCATTTGTTCTATCGCTTAGGTCACTTTTTTAGTGTTGAGAAGGGCCTATCCTTAACTCTGAGGCCAACACAAAAGGCAGGTCTGGACATGTTTCCTCTTCTGGGTATTCCTAGTAAATTTATTTTATTTTTCAGCAAGGGTAAGGTAGAATGGGTTTAAAGAAAGTTCCTTCTGGTTTTCAACTAAACTTCAAGTTACAGAACAATCAGGCTAAGATAAGGCTCAGCAGAGAAAACAGGTTCCTCAGAAGTGTTTGGGGGATTTCTCTTCGTTGTGGATACCATGTTGATTACATAAAATCTGGCTAAAATGGGAAAGGGGTAAAAACTACCTTATGAGTTGGGGCTGCTGATGTCTTCTCCTTGATTCCAACCTCTCTCTTCTACTTCCCTTTCAAGCTGCCATGACTGCAAAGGTCCTTGACCAGCACATCCACAAGTACCAGAAAATTCACTGAAACCGAGTATTAGCTTTTGGCACCCTATAGCTTGAAAGGTGGTGATTAGAAGGAAAATATATACACGCACGCGCGCACGCACGCACGCACACACACCCACCTCATTGACAAAGCAGCATTTCCATTTCAGCTGTTCCTAGGGATAAAACAGAACTATAAAGAGAAATCCAAGATTGAAAGCCTTGTGGTTACCTCCGTTTTCCATTAAAGTGTCCCTGATTATCACACCCTCGTCCCATCCCATTTCCTTTTTTTTTTTTCACTGAGTAAGAGCAATTTATGTTTCAGGGAGTGCAGACTAGAGGTGGTTTAGAGAACATGAGGGAGGTTTTTCATTCACAAACTTTTTTGAAAGTGACAAAAATCTTCCGCAGCCCCAAATTATTTTAGTACTGGTGAGACAAGCAGTGTTGCTTTCACTTGCTATAGACAGATGTGAGAAATCTGTATAGAGCTTCTTCGTATTTCTTCCCCCACTTTGCTAATCAAACATTTTTGCTCTCCTCTGTATGCGTAAGGAACTGCTCCCCCTCAACACACACGTGCTCTCACTCTCACTCAGTAAGGATGTGCGCACTTACAGCGGGTTTTTTTGGTGCTGAAGATTGAACCCAGGGCCGTGTGCACACTAAGCGTGTGCTCTATCACTGAGCTATACAGCCCAGCCCCAAAGTCTTACAAATTTCTTTAATAGTGTTATAATTTATATTCTTTAATAAATTTTAATTTTGAAATAATTTGACTTACAAAAAAGCTGCAGATAGTAGAGTCCCTTGTACTCTTCTCAACAAGTTTCCCTAGTTGTTAATGACTTACATAACAATGATACAATGATACATTTACCAAGAGTTGTGTAGCTCTTAATGATGGATTGAAAACCCCTCATCTTTCTTGACTTCTTTTTTTTTTTTTCTTTTTGAGATCGCGTCTCACTATGCAGTTCAGGCTGGCTTTGAGCTCCCTTTGTAGCCCAGGCACGTCTTGAATTCACAACAATCCTCCTGCCTCAGCCTCCTGAGTGCTGGGATTACACGTGTGCACCACCATGCCTGGCTTTTCTTGACTCCCTCTTTCTTATACAGCAGATTTTTAACAAGAACAGTGTGTGTCCTATAGCAGTTCACGTAATTATATGAATTATCAAGTTATGATCTATATGACCCCTATTCCCTATTCCCGTCAAAATCCTAGATAATAATCTCGAGCCTCCAATGCCTCCAGGTGAGAGCTCACAGTTACAAAGCAATTCTATCTCTACAGAAGTCCTCACATCAGCCACGTCATTCTTTCTCATTCTCCTTTGTGTCCCTATTAGTCAGCTCCCTAGTACCCATTTCCTGACCTCTTCTTGCTAACTAAAATTCAGTTTTGTTCAGAACAGCAATGCACCAGCTAAATACACCGTCAGGTTCTCTTGCAGTGAGAACTAATTATGTGAGACAGTTCTGCCCAATGAAACATGTTAGCTAGGGGGTTCTGGTAAACGGTTCTAGTTCATCAAAAAAGGACATAAAAGTATCTAGGGCTGTCCTTCTCCCAGCTTCTTTCTTATTCATTCAAGCTAGTTATAATGGCCACAGCTGCAGCAGTTGTCCTGTAGCCCTGAGACAAAGGCCACGAGGATTATAGAAATACCGGCTCTGTTTATATCGAACCACTAACAAACAGCACCTCTCTATGCATTTCCTGTGTTAGCAGAAAAAAACAAATCCTTACTTGTTTAGGCCATTATAGTTCTCTGTAGCTGAACATGTTCATACCAGATAAACTCATCCAATCTAAATTTTAACCAGACAAGCGGATGAGAAGGGAGGGAAGTGCTGCTGAGAGCAGAGAATAGGGAAGGGGCCTTTTGGAGGTTCCACGGCCTAGCTGCCGTTATAGAGAACTGTGGCTGTGCAGGGCAGGAAGGGATAACTAAGAGTCCATGCATGTAGAAGCAGGTACTGGGAACCTGATACGGTAAAATTCTACCATGAATAAAGCCCTTGGGGTGACAAAACCATCACTCTTACACGGCTTCCCCAACTCTCGGTTAAACACTGATGTGTGAGCCACAGATGATCGCTGTGGATGCCAGGAATTGAATTATTAATGCAAACTCTCATTTCAAGTCAACTGGGAATGAGTTTCCATAAAACCAAGAAGAAAATTCATTTTGAGGAATCACTCACTCTTAGCACATATATGGACATATCCATTTTCTTCCTGCGTTGGCCATACAGGCAGGGGAAATCCAGCTACACCCACCTGAGGAAGGACGAAAGTTTAATTTATGCAGCAGTGAGCATCTCCTGGATTGAATCTGGAGCTAGGAAGGAAACACCTTAAATGAAGGCTTTCAGTAGGTTAGCGGGAACAATGAAATGAGCCGGGAGAGCAGGTCATTAGAGTTCAGGCAGCGCAGGCAGGTTAATGTGTTCCAGCTAGCTCACCTTGGAACCTGCCTGTTCGGAGAATGCCAGGATTCGGAGCCTCAATCTGTAAAGACGTGCTCAGGTTTTTCTGTGGCAGGTACTGGGTGGTTGCCCAATAGGTTAGAGAGGAGACACAGACTTTTACTGAAGGTGCACACAGTACTGTTTTCCTGCTACCAAGGCCCTGTTGGCTGGTTCACGTGCATGAGACCGTCCAGGGAAAAGCTCTGCGCCTGCCCTGGTAAAGGGAGAATGAAGACAGACGAGGAGACGGGAACGGGCTGACCTACCTCAGGAGCTTTCCGGCTGAGACCCCGAAGCAGCAGCACAACCACGTGGATGGCAGCTCTGCGGACTTGAACTTCATCGTCTGTTTTAGCCACGGCAATCACACAAGCTGTCACCTAGGAGGGCGAGCGAAGAAGTCAATCAAAATCAGGACTGCACAGTTACCTGGAGCCTTTCAACTGTGTTGTACTTACTACACATTCGCTAAGTGCAATTTGGGTTAGAAAGTGTGGAACAGCTTCCTCATCTTCAGTGAAGAAGGTGAGATAGATATAGCCTGGGTTTTCTGGAGAAGGAAAAAATCTGGTTTGGAATTCAGAAGGAAGATCAGAGTAGCAAGGAATATATGTGTATAACATCCATCTCAAGCAAGATAAGCTCAAAGATATACTCAAAAAAAACCTGTTGTGTCCCACTTTGGGGACATTAAATCAAAGGAAGAAAGGATGGTCCAAAACAGCTGCTTCTAGGGACCGAGGACCATGGAGATTTAGCTATACAGACCCAGAGATCATGGCATGAATACAAATGTACCCTAATAAAAGTTTCAGCCCAGGAATATAGAAATAGAGGAACATTCACACTGATCTTCCTCGCATCCAGATATCCTAGTCTTATAATCTAATGTCCACCCCATAAGTCAGCAGGAGCCAGTCTGAGAAATTCCCATCCTGAGCCTCTTTATCTGTGGAATGGGTCTTTTGTGCTCAGTTACTTTCAAAGATAGTTATAACAAAAAAGACTAGAAATTCCTTGCAAAATATGGTGCCAGGTATACAGCTAATAATTATATGTTATAAAGTAAGTGTTTTAATACCCTGTACCCTATCACTATCCGATTCTTGCTAGGTACAAATACATTTCAAAATCTCAATAAAGAGATATCATTAACAATAACAACAAGCTTTTCTTTTTTCTTTTTCTTTTTGTCTTTTGGAGACAGGATCTTGCTATTAAGTTCAGGCTGGCCTTGAGCTCACTTTGTAGCCTAGGCTGGTCTCAAAACTCACAACGATCCTCCTGCCTCAGTCTCCTGAGTGCTGAGATTACAGATGTGTGTCACCATACCTGGCAACAACAAGCTTTTCTGAGCCACTCATGCAAAATTTAAAAAGAAAAACATACAATTTTTTTTTTTTTTTTGAGACAGGGTCTTGCTTTGTAGTTTAGGCTAGCCTCCAACTCATAGCAACCTTCCTGCCTCAGCCTCTTGAGTGCTGAGATTACGGGTGTATACTACCACACCCAGCTAGAAAAACTTTTGCAAATGTGACTGATAGCCGTAATAACCTAAAGGTATATCTGAATTATTCAATCAGTGTCTCAGATACTTTTGTTACTGAATTTTCTGTGTGCATATATTTTTTGGCCAGTAATAGAAGGATTTCTAACCATGGTAAGAAAATAACCAGATTGTGTATTTGGAAACATGTATAAATACATATTATATTCAAAGAATGATGAATACAGGCACAAATGAGGAAATAAGCTTGTACAGAAATTTTAACTATGCAGGTTGTATTTTTCACAGCTTTCAAACAGTTGGGCATAGTTCAAAGTATCTAATTAATCAGCGATGGCAGAGAGATTAGAAGAAAGAGCTTGTTTTTAAGTAGAATTGCATCTGTGATGCACTGGCATTTAATCAAGTTGTCCATCTATTAGATAAACTTGCAGCTTGCGAAGGAAGAGAGAAGTTTAACTCACTGGGGGCTGTTTTTCAATAAGACCCAGGAAGCTGCTTCTGCTGTTGACCTGAGACCCTGACTCTGAGGCCAGCACTGGCTTCCATGCCTCTGGCATTAACAGTAAAAGCAATTCAGTCCTAAGAGGAATTCCTTGGGTCACCTCCAAACAGGCAACAATATAATAGCTACCTCGACTTTCAGGCTTAGTATTTACAAGGTAAGAGCTGAAGTCAGAGAAACAAGTTAGAGCTAGGTTGGAGTCTTTCTTGACACAAGAAAGTTTAGCTCATTCGTCCGATAACTAATGCCTAAAGCTGCCCAGGGTAATGTCACGAGCACAGGCACCCAAGCTTCTGCCTGTTCCCTTGAATTTAGCTTGGTGCTCATGCTTCTACTTCAGCAGAATAAGACTTCCTGCTCTAGAATCCTGTTGGTATCTGCTTTTGCCTCCTCTGCTTAGCTTCACTATGCTAAGTGGGACACTCTCCCTCAGCTCTCAGTGGAAGGCCAATTCTGACTGTCAGGTATTAGTACCACAATCAGGATATCCAGGCAGAAACATCCTGACTAGAAAATGGCCTTCCCTTCAAGGCCTAGTCTACTGAATCCCTGTGCTGCCTTGAAGGAACAGCTGAGAGGAGCTGGTTGTTGTGAGCCTTGCTGAGGTCAGCTGGGATGATCTCCTGCTTGCTATTGGCTGTTAGTGCCTTATGTGTTAGATTATACAAAGTCCACTGCAATGAGCCACCCAAGATAATCAGGAAGAGCACTGAGAACAGCAGAGGTTCACAAATCTTCCTTAAACACCTGCTCTACCAGGACAGGACCAAATCCCAGGAAATACAGAATGGTCGTACAAAATGTTTTTAGGGCACCAAGATTTTAATATGCTTTTGTAGACACCACATAGAGGTCAAGATCAAACACCCATGTCCAGCTCTCCTGCAGGCCAGTGGGTCAGACCCTAACACTAGGCGCAGGGAGGATGCAAGGCTGCTCTCTTTCATCTACACAGTCTGAACAAGTCACTCCGTAGCGACTCTGACCGCCAACCCCAAGGACATACTCAATATTGCCTTCCATCCCTAAGAGCCTTGGGGAATGATAGGTAGATGATGTAAGGTTTTTACTAATTTATGAATTGGTGTAATGTTTCTTTCTTTTTTTGGTGTAATATTTCTACTCTCTATTTGTAAGTTCTCCCAGAGAGCAGAAACCTATTCGGTGTGATTTTTATGACACCTGCCGTGAGGGTCAATGTACCTATTCTCAGAAATGATGCTACGCTGGCTAAATCATACAAATCATGTCCATTTCTCAAAGCTATACAAAAGGCAGATGATGGCTGCTTTAGAAACACTAAAGAGTTTAAGGAATTTAACACTTCATAGGAACTAACAGAAATAAGGAAAGAACACTCCCCAAAGAGCTGGCACACATCAAGCATAATCAGAATTATAAAAATGAAGATAATCTAACTGCTAAAATTTCCCAAAAATGACACTGAAAAATCCCAGGAAAGAAAATATCAGAGTTGCGCTATGTATCAAAGAAGCATGGCTTCAATTTTCCAACCGTATCTTTACCCTCTTCCTAAAGCTTCCTTCGTTAAAATTTGGTCTGTCTGCTAACTTGTCTGAAACTAGACCATCTGTGAACTAAGAAACCTTAATAGCAAAAGCAGTGTAACCAATAATTATTATGAGCTCAGCTCACTCAACCTGCCAGGAAAGAAACCATGGCAGCTACTTGAGCTTCCTCGGGATTTCCCAGAACATCCGCCAAGTCTTCATCTCAATAGTCTACATATCTTTATCCTGCATGAGCTCTGACACTTAGGAACCTACACCAATAGTGACAAAACTGGTAATAAGTTCAGATCATATACTGGAATCAGAGGCGGTAGCTTTGTAGAAAGCCTCAAAGCTCAGGTGTGAGGAATTTTGGGCACTGCATAAAAGTAAACTGCTCCTTGGACTTGTCACCTGGGGCACATTTTATTCGCTGAACTGAGGACAGGCCTCTCACCTTGGTTCACTTCAATTCTATTTACTTCTCATATACAGTGATAAAGATGAAAGAGCCTATCAAAATTTGGTTTTGAGCAATACAGATCTTGACAAGAACAAGGAGAAACCAGGAAAGAATAATAATATTCCCTAAACAGGTTAAATCTTGACATCAGCAGAGAAGAAAAAGTTGAATTTCTAGGATGAAGACTGTGGAAGGGTTTGAGCCTGCACTTCCTGTTCCCTCCCTACCAGCCAGCACCACAGACAGTGCCCAGATCTGGACCACCCGACCTTAAGGCAGCTTTCTTCCGATGCTCATGTGCTGCAGCTGAGCGGGGCTCATGCCCCAGACTGGATCATGTCAGAGGAGACTATGGGAACTAGTTGGTTCAACTTTGTATCAAAACAGATTACTCTTTTCTTCTTCCTCTGCCTGGCTAGCATTTGATCCGTGTGTAACCTTCCTGATGCCCTGGCATGTCGCACACACGCTCCCAGCTCCGTGTTCCCTCAGCCCATTGAGCTTGCTCCACAGCATCACTCTGTCCCCTGTCTATTTCACACTGTATGGAAATTTCCAGAGAGGATGATACTGGGTCCTTTATTGTGTCTTCTAGCACTTCTGGCACATGACCAATGCTCACGAAGATTTCCTTCAGGCTGCAAAGACAAGTTAAAATTCCCTTTTTTTTTTTTAACCAGTTCACCCTGGAGGTGAGTACCTATATTTCTAAGATTACAACACTTCAAGAGCTTTCATGAGACACCAAAACAGATGTCACAGAAGAAGCCACACAATTCTCTAAAATAAAGCTAAACCATTTCATTCCTCTGCTCTGGCTTCTTATCTCACTCACCAGAGAAGCCAGAGTCCACTCAAGCTCTCTTTGGATTGGCTATCTCACCGCTTCTCTCAAGTCACACCGGCCTTGGTGCATCCTGCATGTCAAGCCTGCCTGTGCCTCAGGGCTCAATGCTTGCATCTCCCTCTGCCTGGAATGTTCCCTTTCAGGTATCTGGATCACCCGCTTGCTTCTTTGGGTCTTTGCTCAAATGTCACTCATCAGGGAAGCCTTTCCTGTCCAGCTGAGTCACGCACATTAACAAGCTCCTTTTGTGCCTTCACCTTCCTAGATGTACCTTCCTAGCTTTACCGCCCTGACACAGCATAAATTTATTTACTTGTTTATAGCCTACCTCTCCTCTCCAGAATGTCGGGTTCACGAAGACAGGGCCTTTACTATGTTCACAGCGGGGTCCCCAACACCTAGCATATGGCTTGGTGGTAGGCCAACTGGCACAGAGCATGGGCTCAGTAAATATTTGTTGAATGAATAAACGTACGAAGAACTACTAAAAAGCCAGGCCAAAAAGCCTACTCTCTCCATGTGGAGGGACTTGAGCTGTCAGACTGTAGGAGGACTCAGTGGCTGAAACACTCAAACTGGCAGGTCTCCAAGCATGTTCAAACTTGTAGTCCACCAAGGTGGCTGGCTTGGCACTGACGACAAGGCAGGCGTGGGATGCTACATAAGAAAGAACATCTAAAAAGATGAGACAGAAATTACACGGGATGGAAACACCTGGTTTTCCAAATCAGAGGGAATCCTTCTGAAGTTTCACTGCCAAAAACAAGCTCTATTAAGGCACAGCTACATGACCCTTCCTGCCTATGGCTTTTCTCATGGTGATATTCTGCTGTTTCAAGGCAAAAAGGCAGTCTTAAAAATTAACCAAAAATACTTCTTGAGAGCTGGGCGTGGTGGCACATGCCTATAATCCCAGCACTGGGGAGGCTGAGGCAGGAGGATTGTTGCGAGTTTGAGACCAGCCTGGGCTATAAAATGAGCTCAAGGTCAGCCTGCACTGCACAGTGAGACCCTGTCTCAAAAAGACCAAAAAAAAAAAAAAAAAAAAAAAAAAAACTTCTTGAGAGACAAGATAGAGGAGTGACGAACAGCACGGGCTCTGGAGCTCTAACTGTCCACATTCTGCAGGCCCGCCTATATTCGAGACCTTGGCAACTTACTTAGTTTCTCTGCGCCTCAGTCTCCTTGGCGAGGACTGGATCAACTGATGTATGGGAGGATTTCAGAAGAATACTGAGAATTCTGACTATTTTTTAAACATGTAGGAACTAGTCTTCCCAACTTGCCTTACTTCTTCTCCTTTTGATATTAATCAGCCAACACTCAGCACCCACTATATGCCAAGCACTGTGAAAGGTGCGAGCAGGTATGAGAGATGAATAAAACCCGGTTTTGCCCTTGCCATGCTCACTTTCTTAATGATTCTAAGCACACGGGGAACTGAGGGAGCAGAAATGGTGCAGGTCTGTAGTAGTGGGACAGGGTCAATCACTCTGTTAGTTACCTTAGAATCCTTATAAGTCATTATATATTGCTTATGATGATTTCCTGTCACTTGGAACTGACAGTCTTATTTCAGAGTGACTATCCCTTATCTGAAATGCCTGGGCCAAACTGTTTTGGATTTCAAATTTTTTTTGAATTTTAGAATAAATGTATATAGTAGAGGATGCAGCTTGGTGGCACAGTGCCTGCCTGAACACCTCGAGGTCGTGAGTCTGATTCCAGGTACCAAAAAAAAAGAATAAGTGTATATACACAATAAGTTATTTTGGGGATAGGGTCCAAGTCTAAATGCGAAATTCATTTATGTTTCACATAAACCTTATATACACAGCCAGAAAATAATTCTGTCCAACATTTTAAGTAATTCTGTGCACGAAACAAAGTTTCATGGTGTGGGAATTTTCCAATTATGGCACTGTGTTAGGGCTCAAAAAGTTTCAGATTTTGGAGTGTTTTGGATTAGGGATGTGCAACCTGCATCAAAACTTTCAATTATACATACAAGACAAACAAAACCTAAGGAAATTCCTTGCCTGTCCCCTACTCTCAACGCCAAGCAAGAAGAAGCATTAGAGCAAGCAGTCAACATACAGCACCTCATGAACCACGGGGCCCAGCAGGAAGTCCAGGCGCTGGCACAGCTCTCCCAGGTTGGCTAAGCTGCTGGCCCTGTGGGCACCATCTGGATCTCTCACTCCCCTCAGGAAGGTATGGATCAAAGGGTCTCGGTACTTTGCGACCATGTCCCCTACAGAGAAAGGAAGAAATTAAAGCCTTTTAAACAGAATTTCACCTTAAAGAAGGAATGATATCACCATGGTACATGGCATGATGTCTTATACTTTTCAAAGGACTGTGTGACCATTAAAAATTATTCTGTGGAACAGTATTTCATGTTAAGGAAAATATTCATGATGTAATAATCTCAGTTTTATTCTAAAAATATACACATGGAGATAAAAGATTGGAAATATTCCCCACAATATTAGTAGTATTTATAGGGAAGTTTATAGAGAACTTTAAAAAATTACATATAAAAATATATATGTGCACACATATATGAAAATGTATGTATCATAAATACATAGTATAGTAAATGTTCACAAACCTGACACAACTGTCATTAGCCCATGGCCGCATAAATAGCAAATATGGCCCCCAGGCCAATCACAGCCCAGTACATTTCCTACATTATCACCCACTACTTAGTTAAGCAAACTGAGTGAAAAGCACTCAAGATGAGACTTCCAGAAAGATGGCACAGTGGTAAACAGCGGCAAATCAGCCTTTCTGAGATTTGGAATCCAGACACTGGAATGTACCAATCTGGGGAAGAAAAGAAGGAGGGAGGTGGATTCCCTGGCACCCAGGAAGGATCTCTAGGGAGAATTGGAGGCCACAGGGAAAGTGAACAGAAACACCTCAATGCAGGAAAAGGAGAGGGCAAACTGCACTTTCTCCTGACTCCTGACTCATGGTGTGAGAGACGAGGCTTGAATCTACAAAGACACAGTGAGGGTGAGTTTTGGAAACATTAGCCAGAGTAATTAGGCAAGAGAAAGAAATAAAAGAAATAAGAATAAGGAAACAAGGTAAATTATTGTTATTTGCAGATGACATGATACTCTCTCTACATAGAAGACCCTAAAAACTCCACTAAAAGACTTCTAGACTTATAACCAAATTCACTAGCATAGCAGGATACAAAGTCAACACTCAAAAATCAACAGCATTCCTATACACAAATAACAAACTCACTGAGAAAGAAATTGGGGAAGTAACACCTTTCATAATAGCATCAAGAAAAATGAAATACATAGGAATCAATCTGACAAAGGGAGTAAAAAAAGACTTACATTGAAAACTACAGTACTCTGAAAAAAGAACAAAGAGGACTGTCAGAAAATGCAAACATATCCCTTGTTCTTGGACAGGCAGAACCAACATAGTGAAAATGGCCATACTTTCAAAATTGTTATACAGGTTTAGTGCAATCCTGATCAAAATACCAATTACATATTTCACAGAATTAGAAAAAAAAAATCCTAAAAATTCATTTGGAGCTAGAAGAGACCTTGAATAGCAAAAGCAATTCTCAGCAACAAAGGCAAGGCAGAGGGCATCACAATCCCTGATTTAAAAAATAATACCACAAAGCTAAAAATGGTATGGTATTGGAAAACAAAAAACAAAAAACAAAAAACAGACCCAAGTATCAGTGGAACAGAATAGAAGATGCAGAAACACCTCCAAACACTTTCAGCAACCTTATTTTTGACAACGGGGCCAAATGCTTTACTGGAAGAAAGATAGCCTCGTTAATAAGTGGTGCTGGGAAAACTGGTTTCCTACATGCTGAAGATTAAACCTAGACCCATATCTCTCACCACGCACTACAATAAAACGGAAATGGATGAAAGATTTAAATATAAAAACAGAAACAATCTGCTGGAAGGCAGAATAGGTACAACTCTTGAAGACCTACGTGTAGGAAACAACTTTGTGAACTAAACCCTGATTGTATAGGAAGTGTTACAAAGAATCAATAACTGGGATTTCATTACATTAAAGAGCTTTTTTTTTTTTTTTTTTTTTTCTTTTTTTTTTAAGAGGTTTTGCCTTTTCTTTTTCTTGGACAAGATGGCACCCTCCACACCACTCTTGACAGGGAACCTGGGAAAAACTGCAAAATTTATACCTTTAGTTAGGATGGGACCTTGCTTGCCTGTGGCAATGGAGAAAAAGTAAATATCATCAATATCACTAACAAGAGACTACTGTACTCTTTTGACCTTCTAAAGACAGTTTGCCTTAAATTATCACCAAAAACCACTATCCTGGCAATGTGGCAGCCTTACACAACTTCTAAAGATGGCACAGCTGGGATACTCAACCTACAACTTTATGATGTAAAAACCAGGACATGTTTGAAATCTTTTATACAGAAAAAACACAAAACTGGTGTCCATCCTGGTCAGAAGATGAAATTATCTGTGCCCGAATGTTAACAGTGAAGTTCACTTCTTTGAAAACAACAATTTTAACACAATTGCTAAAAAATTGCATTTGCATAAAATTAATGATTTTGTTTTATCACCTGGACCCCAACCATAGAAGGTAGCTGTTCCAGGAAGTAAAGGTGCACCTTCAATTGTTAGATTATACCAGTACCCCAACTTTGGTGGACCTCATGCAGTTTTAGCCAATAAGAGTTTTTTTAAAGCTGATAAGGTTACAATGCTGTGGAATGAAAAAGCTCCTGCTGTGTTGGTAATAACTAGCACAGAAGTTGACAAGACAGGAGCTTCCTACTATGGAGAACAAACACTGCACTATATTGCAACAAATGGAGAAACTGCCACGGTGCAAAAAATTGCCAAAAAATGGCCCCATTTATGACGTAGTTTGGAATTCTAGTTCAACTGAGTTTTGTGCTGCCTACGGTTTTATGCCTGCCAAAGCAACAGTTTTTAATCTGAAATGTGATCCTGTTTTTGACTTTGGAACTGGTCCTTGCAGTGCAGCCTACTATAGCCCTCATGGACATATATTAGTACTAGCTGGACTTGGAAATCTGAGGGGAACTTATGGAAGTGTGGGACATTAAAAACTACAAACTTATTTCTAAACCAGTAGCTTGTGATTCTACATATTTGCTACATATGTGCTCCCACGTTACATGTTAATAATGGGTACAAGATTCGGCAGTATACTGGCTGCCTTGCACAAGTGTAATGTTCAGTCAAACGGAGAATTGTGGCAGGTTTCTTGGCAGCCATTCTTGGATGGAGTATTTCCACCAAAAACAGTAACTTACCAAGCAGTTCCAAGTGAAGAGCCCAGTGAAGAGCATAAAGTTGCAACAGTTTACAGGCCCCCAGTTTTAAGAAATAAACCAGCTACCAATTCCAAATTGCATGAGGAAGAACCACCCCAGAGTATGAAACCACAACCGGGACATGGAAAACTGTTATCAAAAACAGCCCTTAAAATTCAAAAGAAGCATGAAGCCAAGAAGGCTGCAAAGCACGAAGCAAGAAATGACAAGACTCCGGATGTGGCACCCACTCCTGCACAGAGCATGAACGCTATCTCTCAGTCAACTTCCGGGGACCCTGAAGTAGACAAAAAAATTAAGAATTTGAAGAAGAAACTGAAGACAGTCAACTAAAAGAACAAGCAGCAGCTGGAAAACAACTAGAAAGTAACCAGTCAGAGAAAATTTAAAAAGAGACAGCCATTCTGCAGGAGCTGCAAGATTTGGAATTGGGTATTTAAAATTTCACTGAGGCCAGGGATATACCTCAGTAGCACAGTGCCTGCCTGGCAAGCGTGAGGTTGTGAGGTCGTGAGTTTGATTCCCGGTACCAAAAAAATAAAAATAAAAATTCACTGAAAGCAAATCAATACAAACATCTCTGTTAAGCCTGTTGGTATACCTGAAATATCCATGTGCCTACACTTAATGTTGGTCTAAAATTTTAACCATTTACCCAAGATTCTGAAATTATGTATGTATGTAGCATATGTATGAAATTATTTAGTAATTCTTTGTTTATTGACATTTACATTCTGTATGTCAGTACATGATAAAGAAGTACCTGAAGTTTTCAGTTAAGCTGGACATATTAAGAGATGCTGATTTTTAACTGGGGACAGTATTTACTATGTAAATGAATAAAGACATTTTAAATTAAAAAAATAAAAAGCTTTTGCATAGAAAAATAAAGCACCAACAGAGTGAAGAGAAAACCCACAGAATGGCAAAAAAATTATCAGCTATTCCTCAAACAATTATTATTTAGACTATATAAAGAACTCAAAAAAATCAGATCCTCCCTAAATTTAAAGACCCAATCCCAAAATGGGCATCTGCAATGAACAGACACTTCTCTGATGAAGAAGTACAAACAGCAAATAAATACATGAAAAAATATTCAACATCACTGGTCATTTGAGAAATGCAAGTTAAAACAACACTAAGATTTCACCTCACTCCAGAAAGAATAGTTATTATCAAGAAATCAACCAATAACAAAGGCTGGTGAGGCTGTGGGGAAAAAGGAACCCTTCATCACTGTTGGTAGGAGTATAAACTGGTACAATTCCTCAAAAAACTAAAACTAGAGGGTTGCATTCGATCCAGCTATTTTTCTGAAAAGCCACCATACCACAGCGATACATACACAACCATATTTATAGCAGGACAGTTTGTAATAGGTAAATCTTAGAAACAGCCCAGATGCCCATGAACCAATGAATGGATAAAGAAGATGTGGTTTTTATATGTAATGGAGTACTCTCTGCCATAAAGAAGGAGAAACTTGAGGCATTTTTAGGTAAATGGATGCATGTTGAGACCATACTTTCAAGTGAAATGAATCAGACACACATGTTTGAATATCACATTATTTCTCTTATGTAAGAAATTGAAAGAGTAAGCGAGAACCAAAATAGTTGATGGATATTGGGAAGCAGGAAGAAAATGTTCAAATGGGAAGGCAAACAAGGGATGGGGAGGGAAGGAAGAGGAAAGGAAAAGAAAAAGAATAGAAGAAAAAAAAGAAAACAAAGCTTTTATAAATAAGAAGGGAAAGAAGGGCTGAAGAAAGGGAAGGGAAATGGGGAAAAAAAGAAGAATCAAGATACATACAGGTACAAATTCCCTATGATGAATGTTACCATTACATATATGGAAAATGTACCCATAAAATTAATTTTTAAAAAATCAAGGTATTCTGGGTCCTTGTCAAAGAGAAAAGTAACATTCATTCACTCATTTGACAAATACTTACTGAGAGGGCTAGTTAGTGCCAAGCCAGGCACTGTTCTAGATGGGTGGCATATGTCTGCAAACAAGAAACAACATTCCTTCCCTTGTGGAGCCCACATTCTAGTGTAAATTATAACATAGGCTAGAAGGTCAGAAATGCTATGAGGCAGGATATAAAGCAGGTAAGGGAAATAAGGAGTAAAGTAGATGCTGACAGACTTTTTCTTTTCTTTCTTTCTTCTTTTTTTTTTAATACAGGGTCTTGGGGCCAGGGATATAGCTCAGTGGCATAAGCACCTGCCTGGCAAGGGCAAGGTTCTGAGTTTGATTCCCAGTACCAAAAAAAAAAAAAAAAAAAGACTGGTACAGGGTCTTACTACGTAGTTCAGCTGGCCTTGAACTCACTATGTAGCCCAGGCTGGGCTTGAAATTGCAGTGATCCTCCTCCCTCAGCCTCCTGAGCTGGGATTACAGATATATGCCACCATGCCTGGCCAAAAGAAGTAGCATGTGCTTGGGTGGGCTTGAACCACCAACCTTTTGGTTAATAGCTGGCAGACTTGAATTTTTAAAAAAGTGATCAGGAAAGGCTTCATTGAGATGGTGACATTCAAACAAAGTTTGGGTGGTTAGGGTGTCAGCTATGTGGATATCTAGGGGAGGACGGTATATGAAGAGAGAGCAGCCAGTGTAAAAGCTCTGTGCAGAAGCATGCCTGGCATGTCTAGGGACCATCGAGGAGGCCCAGTGAGGTTAGAGAGATGATACAGGCATAGGGTGGGCTGCAGATCTTGAAGTCTCGTAGGTCACCTTTTTAGGTTCCACTCTTCACAATACACTGCTAGTAGGTTAGGTAAGAAGTTTAGAAGTCGACCATTTGGGCTGGGGATATAGCTCAGTGGTAGGGCACTTGCCTAAAAGTTGACCATTTGATGGAGCAATAATGAAGTCACTGTTCACCTTAACAAGAATGGTTTTGATGAACTGGCAGGGGTTGAAAGCATGGTAGAAGTAGATTTAAGATTGAATGAGAGAAGAACTGGTGATAGAAAGACCACTTAAGGAGTTTGTCTACAAAGCACATCAAAGAAATGGGATGGTGGCTCGTCAAGGAAGTAAGGGTCAAGAGAAGCATCTGTTTTGTTTTTAAAGACAGGAGAAATAGCAGCATGCTAAGGCATTCAGAACTCAACGTCTTTTATATACGTATTTCTACATATGCTGATAACTTCCTCCTTCATAAGCATAAGAACTAAAGCTGTTTTGGCTCTGAGGTCCTAGTTTCAGAGCCCAGGTACAGCACAGTCCAACTTGACTCTTCTGGCCTTAAGGATGCATGCTATCTTTTGTTCTTACCCACCAACATGATGGCCTACACACACAAATCACTGACCTGTCCTACCAGGCTCAGCTCAAATGTCGCCTGCTTTGTGAAATGTTCTTTATCCCTGTAGCCACTTTAAACAGGTCTCCCTGGAAATCCCGCAGTACTTTATATACAAGTCACTGTTGTAGTTTTTATCTAGATGTCCCCCTAATGCCTCATGTGCTCATAGGTGGAGCTCTCGGCGGTGACTGGATCATAGCGGGTGTGATACTCAGGAGTGGATCAGTCACTGATGAGTTTGTAGCTCACTTGCTGGTAGGAGGTAAATCTAGAGGTGGGTCATGCGGGTGTGGGCAGGAGGGGTTTTTCTCTCTCTACCTTTACTTTCTTGCCCTCCCCTGACACTATGATCACCTCTCCACCACGCCCTCTGCCATGCTACCCCTGCCTCAGCGCCAGCCGACTACGGACTGGAACCTCTACAAACTTTGAGCCAAAATAAACCTCTCCTTCTTTAAACTGTGGGGGCCAGGTATTTTGTCCCAGCAATGGGGAAAGGGACTAAGACAATTACTTTGGCTTAAATCACACTTTTAACCAACATCTGAATTTCTGTATGTTTTAAGCCTTTCCCTAGTTCCCTACCACTATAAATTCCTGAAGGGAGCAATGTGCTTCATGTCTGTCCTGTCAGTTAGTTCTTAGCAGTATCTGTACCTACCAGGCATTCAACAAATTGGGAATTGTCTTGGTTACTTTTCTCTCATTGCTGGGACAAAATATCTGATGCCCAAAATTTAGGAAGGAAAGGTTTATTTAGCTCACAGTTTGTGGAGGTTTCAGTCCATACTTGGCAGGTTACAAGGCAGAGTAGCACATGGCAGAGGGTTACAGCTCATGGTGGCAGAACACAGCAAAGCAACAAGCACTAAAAGGGAGGAAAGGCCACAAGCAGCCTTTTCCTCTCCCTTACATAGGCAAACTATCTACCCCAGGGTGGGTGCAGCTCTCACACCCATAATCAATCAAACTCTAAAAGCCTGCCCCATGGCCGCATGAGGCTTTGGGGGGACACCCAGACACAAACCATAACATTCCACCCCTGGCCCCCCAAAAGACTCATGCCCATCCCTTTATACAAACAGCATTTAGTCCATCTGCAAGAGTTGCCAAA
>NW_004955484.1:7630294-7665062 GCF_000276665.1 Chinchilla lanigera
TCAGCTTTCTGGGCTTCTGAGCTCTGACCAGAATCTCCCAGACAGAACAGCCGAAGGTGTTCTAGTGCTTCTCTTTCAGGCGACATCTCTGAACCTTTCTGAACACTTCCCACAAGCCATTTCCAAAGGTTCTTGAACCACATGGTCAGATCTAGTCACAGCAACGACCCCACTCCTCTGGTACCAAGTTCTGTCTTGGTTACTTTTCTCTCATTGCTGGGACAAAATATCTGATGCCCAAAATTTAGGAAGGAAAGGTTTATTCAGTTCACAGTTTGTGGAGGTTTCAGTCCATACTTGGCAGGTTACAAGGCAGAGTAGCACATGGCAGAGGGCTACAGCTCGTAGCGGCAGAACACAGCAAAGCAACAAGCACTGAAAGGGAGGAATTGGGGAGGAATGGCCGCAAGCAGCCTCTTCCTCTCCCTTACATATGCAAACTATCCACCCCAGGGCGGGTGTAGCTCTCACACCCATAATCAATCAAACTCTAAAAGCCTGCCCCATGGCTGCATGAGGCTTTGGGGGGTTACCCAGACACAAACCATAACAGGAATGTTGAACTGAATCCACTGATTCTTACAACAAAACATAACTCTGTGCTAAGGGTCATGCTGATCTTCCAGGGCAGTGACAGTGAGCCTCTTAGGGCTTCCAATGATACAAACAGCCTGCTGAGTGCTGTAGGTTTGCCACTACTGTCCTAGGAAGTCTTAGTCACTTTCTTCCTCACTGAGACACAACATCCCACACCTGCAGCTTATAGGAGAGGCTGAGGTTAATTTTGGCTTATAGTCCACAGTTGGCTGGCTCCAGGTAGGATGGTATGGCACAGAGGCATGGCAGAGGAGAGATGCTCATGGCACGGTGGGCATGCTGGACAGGAAGCAGGAAGTCAAGAGAGGAGCCAGGAAGAGAGACAAGACTCTTCCAGGCCATGCCCACAGTGACCCGCCTCTTCTGAACAGACAGAAGAGCAAGTTAGCTTAACGACAAGTAGGCTAAAAGCCCCATAATGCAATCCCCTTCCAAAAGCCCTTACCTGTGACTACATGAGACTCCTGAAAGGGAGAACTACATACGGTCCATCCTACAGGGATACGAAAGTCGATAAAACATCTTTACCCTTCTTATAAGAACCCCAAATTTAGACGGTGGGTATAAACAGATGAGTACTGATAATTACACTATCTCTTCCAAGAGAGCAGTATTTAACTATCTTAGTCTCTTGGAAGGAAGAGGAGAAGGAAGTTTGTTCTTTTGTTTTTGTTTTGTTTCCCCCTCAAGGTCAGGAACACAGTGTACACAATATAATATAAGGAAAGGATGGAGTCATTTCTCCAAAATGTTCGTAGTTCCTAATATATGTACTATGCCATCCTAAGACCCTCTGCTCTCTTCCCATCAATACACACTGCCAAAATGGAATCACTGGTGACTTAGCCATAGCCTAGTTTCAGAATAGGAAAGGGAAAACTTAAACCTTAGAAAAATGCGTATACTAAAAAAAAAGAAAAAAAAAAAAAGAAAAATGCATATACTTTGACCCAGTCTTTGCATTTTTTTAGTATCTATCATAGAGTAGTAGGTATGCGATATATATATGTACAAAGATAGCTGAATAAAGATTTCACCGCAGGCTAGGAATGGTAGTGCATACCTGTAATTCCAGTACTCTGGGAGGCTGAGGCAGGAGGACTGCAACTTTGAAACCACCCTGGGCAATTTAGCAACATAGTGAGACCTTGTTTCAAAATTTGTGCTGGGTGTGGTGGCACACGCCTGTAATCCCAGCACTTAGGAGGCTGAGGCAGGAGGTTTGTCATGAGTTTGAGACCAGCCTTAGCTACAAAGTGAGCTCAAGGCCAGCTTGAACTGCATAGCAAGACCCTGCCTTAAAAAGAACCAAAAAAAAAAAAAAGGGCTGAAGATGTAGCTGAGTGTGAAGACACAGGGTTCAGTAACCAGTAGTGGTAGGAAAAAAGATTTCACTGTTGAATTGTAATATGAAAAATGAGAAATAAACTAAATATCAATGAATATGGAATTGATTAAATAATTGTGGTGTACCATATTATTGAATACTATGTAATAGTCATTAAAAAGAATATGACAGGAGCCTTGGGCGGGGAGCGCTGGTCTTCCAGCTGGCTAGCTTCCTGCCTCATAGCTCCCGGAGGGAGGGCCCCCAGTGCACGGGGAGCCTCGGGTAGGGAGTGCCTGACCGGCGGCTCACTCCCGGCCTCATAGTTGCCCGGAAGGAGGGCTTCCGGAGCACAGGGAGCCTCGGGCGGGGAGCGCCGGTCTTCCAGCTGGCTAGCTTCCTGCCTTGTAGCTCCTGGAGGGAGGGCCCCCAGTGCATGGGGAGCCTCGGGCCGGGAGCGCTGTTGTGCACCGGCCCTTAGGCCTGCCACTGCCGCTCAATTGAGATCTATCAATGACACAATTGGCCCACCATGCACCGACTGCAGTTGCCCACCCACGGATGTGTGTGAATCATTCAAACTTTCAACAACCCCTGGGAATACATGCCATACAACGGGCCACTCTTGCTCCTGCCATTGAGAACCAGAAAGGTCCAGAGCCAGCAGAGGAGCAGCTGCTGAACAAGGACTTGGAGAACATGAGAATTCAGACTAAGCCCATGGAGTCAGAGGTCCAGTGGACTGGGTTCACGAGAGCCGCTCGGAAGCTGTAAACCAGGAGGACCTTGCACAATACCTGCAGAGACTCACTGGAAGCCATTCTTCCCCTGACAGTACAGGCTGTGGTGGAGCTCCAGAGAAGTCTGCAGCAGGATTCCTGCTGCCTGTGCTGACAGTTGGGGAGAGGACACTAACTGGTTGTGGGGTCCTAATGCGATGGGAGGCTGGAGAGAAAACGCTACAAAAAATGGCTTTCGCCCCAGACGGCTCACTTGATTTTTGAAACCCTTAGGCTGTAACTACTTGTTAGATCCTTCTTGTGTATCTCTGTCTTCCTGAGAAACCACTTTGAAGATACCACCATGTATTACAGCAGTCATTGATATTTTCCTACTAATCTATCCATAACTCTGTAATGTTTGTATTGTTCCTATCCTATTTTATAAATGGATCCATGTTTATTATTATGTG
Organism: Chinchilla lanigera; assembly: GCF_000276665.1. Lineage (NCBI taxonomy): Eukaryota > Metazoa > Chordata > Mammalia > Rodentia > Chinchillidae > Chinchilla > Chinchilla lanigera. Next base: position 7,633,411 of record NW_004955484.1, read on the forward strand.
TTTCCTACAACAACCATTGAGAATTATTGAATGATTATTCAGTAGGTCACTCAAGTATAGTTCTATTTATATTCTTTAGAGCCACTTTGAAGATACCTAAGTATAGTACAACAACTATTGATAATCTCCTACCTCTTTTGTCTGTAACTATCATTTGTCTATTTGTTTTCCTGAGAAACTATCTTATAGATAACAATATGTAAAACAATAACCATTGATAATTTCCTACCACTTTGTCTGTAATTTGGTAAGCCTCTCCTATTATTATGTTATCCTTCTTTTACTCTTTAAAATAAAAAAAAAGTACCAGAAAAAAAAAAAATAAAAAGAATATGACAGAATTATATACATGGTCATTGAAAGTTCTCAATACATTAAAGAAACTTAGAAAACTGATGTATCCCACTTACATATGCAAAAATATATACAAATTCTCTCACTATTGACAAAGCAAACTTACACGTTTAAATAGGTACATTAAATACGTAAAGGAACAGAAAAAGAAAGGATATACACTAAGATAGAGGTACTAAAGAATTTGTGTGAAGAATAGAGCTGGGGTTAAACTTGGGCTGTCTAATACTCAGCTCTTATGGCAAACTGCATTTAGGATATTTCCAGAGCTGAGGATGTCACTCAGTGTAGAGAACTTGCTTAGTGGGCATAAGGCTTTGGGTTCAATATGGCAAAAAAAAAAAAAAAAGTATTTCCAATTAAAGGACAACAAACAATAGACTCCCTTACTTTTCTTGTAGTACTTTCTCTTTCTGGAGTTAGGCAGGGGCTTGTTCATTCTGCATTGTGAAAAAATAGATAAAAGAATCAAGAGATCTGTGTTCTAGTTGTGGCCCTGCTGCTGCCAACTAGCTGTGTGACCCTCGGCAATCACATCACCTCTCTGGTCCACATGGAGATGAGTCAATTAGACAAGATGATCTCTCTGGCCCCTTCCAGTTGGAAGCCTGTGAGTGGATGAGTCACCTTTGGTTTAATCATCAGGGAGTGAGGTAAAGGAGATCCAGGAAGGAAGAAGAGGCACATATGCATGAAACTGGGGGCAAGGCTTGCGTGGTTAAAGGAAGAATGGTTCCTTGTTGGCAAGGAAGTCACAGAAAAATCAAAGGTTTGGAAACCCATAAGGAGGGGAAATTGCAAGTTGGGTAAGAGCATGAGAAACTAAGTTTAATAATGTACAGACTTAAAAAGAGATGGCAAAGAAAAGGCATGCTAAATTAATTATGTTTTGGGTAGTGCTAAGGATCACAGTCATGGCCCCGGGTATGCTTCACAAGCACACTACGACTACCACTACCATCAAGTATTCATTAAATATTTATTATGTATTAGGCACTGTCCTTGGCACTGGGGATCCAAATATAAACAAGAAAGATACAGTCCCTGCCCTCATGTCACTCAAAGCTAATGGAAAAAACAAAACAAAAAACCTGATAAAAGAAATATTTGATTTGGTTCCTTTTTTTTCCCCCTTTGCTTGCTTGTTTGTTTCTTTTGTTTTTAGAAACAAGGCCTTGTTATGTAGTTCAGGCTGGTCTTGAACGCACTATGTAGTCAAGGCTGGCCTCAAGCTCACGGTGATCCTCCTGCTTCAGCATCCTGACTGCTGGCATTACACATGTGTGCCACCATGTCCAGCCTGGTTCCTACTCTATTAAGAAGAGAACCAGTACTATCAGATCCTAGCTCCGAAAGTGTCCCTTTTGACTTCTCCTTCTGCTACCTTTCAGTCACTTAACTTATTGTTATCACTCCTTATTTACCTTCATAAAAGATCTGAGGCAACGTACAGTAAGTAATGTTAAAACCATGTATCATTAAAAGAAATATTTTTAGCTGGGTATGGTGGCATACTCCTGTAATCCCAGAACTCTGGGAGGTGAGTCAGGAAGATTGCAAGTTCAAGCCTAGCCTGGGCAACTTAGTAACTTAGTGAGGCACTGTCCTGAAATTTAAAAAAAAAAAGGTCTGGGGATGTAGCTCAGTGTGAAGGCCTTGGGTTCAACCCCTAGTACCAATCAAGCAATAACATTTTGTAAAAGTTCGATAGTGAATAAGAGGAATGCAGGCAATATAGTTAAGGACAGACACTACAAATTGGTTTAGCAATTCCCGGTAGCTAAGGTAAAAAAAAGAAACAGGAAATAGCTTTCATTACCAATAAAAGCAGGAACATCAGGGTGGGGCACAGGGTACATGCTTATAATCCTAGTACCGTGGGAGGCTGAGTAAAGTAGGAGAATCCAAGTTCAAGACCCACCTTGGGCTCAATCTCTAGTTTAGAGGGAGCACTAATTCACCAGGAGAGAAAAACTTTAGGATGAACACTAAGAGGTATCCAGCCAATCTTAATTCAGTGCCCATAATGTACTAATTATGTTCTAGGTACCTGAGATAGCATGGAAGAAAATGAGAAATGAAGTTCTTATCTTCAAGAAGAAGCCTGCTTTTGGTGGGGAAGAGAGATAATAAGCTGTAAGTAAAATTTCCAGCACCATCAAATCTGTGAAGAAAAACGGGGGGCAGGTGTTGCTGAGAGCAAGAGGCCGGGGCTCAGGGAGCAGCTCTCGAGGGGAATGCCTTCCGAAAATACAGGACCCATGATGACCTGGGGGAGAAGCAAAGACAGAGTGGGGAAAAGAAGTTTTATATTCAATGTGGACATCACATGGTTGTTACCCATGATAGAGTCAAGAGTATACCTATTACATTAACAAAGCTACAAGTTAATATTCACTTATGTAAACCCCTGCCTACCTGAGCTCCACTGCTCCTTTAAAATGAGCATCCATCTAACTATAAGGTCCACTAACCCATCTCAGACTGACCTGAAACCCAAAGGTGACAGAGAACATCTCAAGACCCTTCACTGTCCTTGGTCAGTGGCTCTGGGACCACACGCTACCTTTGTTTTCCAGAATTAGACTCGAAGAGCTGGACACTCCCCACATCCACTCTGCATGGCTTGTGGGCTCCTGCCATCACGTTATCTGCAGACTGGATTGCACTTGAATCTCACACAAATGCTGGACCTCTCATACCATTGATCAAAATTGCTCTTCTTAGGGATTTACAGCTTTACCCCTATTTTGGGGGCTCTGCTGGCCTCTGATAACCTTCCCTCTTCCTTGCTTCACCATCCGGTGTGGCTGGGGTCTTGAGAGTACTCTATCTTACACCCCAGTCTCCAGGGAGGAAGCACCCTGACCTCGTCTCTATGAAGAATAAAATGAACACACACAGCCACAGAATATAGCTTGCAGGGCATTTGACACAGGTATTGAAATTAAAGCTACTTCATTAGGGCTTCTTAACTTGGTCTTCAGGCATCCCTGTGTATTTTATTGTGTGTGTCTCATTGGCATTCTCCCATTCTTCCTTGCAAAGTACACTCTAATTCTGTTGGAGAGCTGCTTTTATCACCTCTTCTTGCATAATTCCAGCCAAACTCTTCACTGGTCTAAGTGAATTATGGTGGACACATCCTTTTGCTTTAACCGGTTAGGCACGGGCACATGACCCAGTTCTGGACAGTGAAGTGTGAGGAAAGTTTCTAGAAGACTGAGAAAACTCATACTAGGATAAAAGAGTTGGCGTTGCCTTAGAGCTGTGACAGCCAGCTTAAAGCCACCAGGGACTAAAGGAGAAGGCCATAAACTGAGGTTGGTAGAGCAGAAAGACAAAAACAAAAAATGCGTTTTGAGTAATGTCAATGAGGTGAAGAATTCCTTATCTTGGACTTACTGTCATGTGTGATCATTCATTTCTTTTCTTTTTTTTTCCCTTTGGCACTGGGAATCAAACTTAGGACCTTGCGCTTGCCAGGCAGGAGCTTGTGCCATTGAGCTACAGCCCCAGGTCATTTCTTTCTACGCCAGTTGACTTAGGAATTTCCGTTACCTACAGACAGAAGTGTTCTGATACACTCTGAAAACTGGAATGCTCTTAAAGTTGTAGAGTACTTCTAGGTCAGTTCTAGGATTTAGATTCGTCAAAATAAAAGAATCTGACAGTACATATTTTTCCAGTGACTCAAAAATCAATGTTATAACCAATGTATAACAGAAAAAATTAAACCAAATAATTTTTTTTCTTAATTATAATTTTAAATAGGACAACAACTTGGTATAATGAGTGACTGTTGGCATGTATACAGCAGCATGTATATGATTAGCATATATACATATGATTCTCCCAAAGAGCTAAGTCATCTTTACATATCTGCCAACTTACATAAAAAGAAAAAAGAGGTGAGTAAATACAGTGGTGCCTCAGTTCCCGATCTGAATTGGATAGAAGTGAATAAAATTTACCTATGAGGTCAACACTGAACCTACTCACTGAATTTGATTTGGTTCTTACCAGTTTGGTTTGCGACCAGAACCATGGGAAGAAGTCTGTGAGCTGAGGCACCCCTGTATGCACCGCGGTGGTTTGTGCGAAGAGGCTGTATGCTGAGGATGTTTCCCAACTATTGGTCACCCATGTATATATGAACTCAAACCAGGGACCCTGGGATGTCCATTACTGCTTCTTGGTTTCTGATTAAGCAGTACAACTACAGTTATCCTATGCAGGAGCTTCTTTCCTTCCTTCTTTTCTTCTTTCCTCCCTCCTTTCTCTATTTCCATTCTTTTCTCTCTCTTTTTGTATTTTTCTTCACCCAGATGAAACAGTCCTATTAACTTCAGCTGAAATTTATGGCTGAAATAGGGCAAAAGGGAAGGGCACCAAGAGATGAAGGGACGGGGGAAGGAAGGGGAGGTGAAGGGGATACAAAGGAATTAAGGTGTGTTATGAAATCATTATGTACTGCAAATTTGTACTAATAAAAACAAAAATTTAAAATAAAAAATTCTGTTTGAGAATGTTAATAAACATTTTATTTTATATCAGTAAAAGAAGAAATTGATTGCTAGTCTGAATTGCCAGATTCCAAGATAATTTTCAAACATTTTGTCTGAAAGATGGCACATACTTGTTCTGTAACAGGGACAAGCATTCATTGCTGCCCTGTTGTCACCTTCAAAAATATGTGTATATGTGGATTTTATTTAAAAAATGGTATTGAGCTGAGAGTGGTAGTACACACCACAGGTTGGGAGACTGACACAGAAGGATGGTTAGTTTGAGAAAATCGTGTCTCAAAAAAAAAAAATTAAAAAGGTCCGGGGATGTAGCTCAGTGGGACAGCCCTGGGTTTAATCTACAGTAATGGAAATAAAAAGTATTATTAATTTCCAAATTCTCTAAACCTAATTTTCACAAAATACTCACCAAAGACCAGATGTAGACTATGACACCCAGGAAACAAAAATTGCAGAGACCATCATCTTTCCTCAAGCACTCTGAAACAGCTTCAGGGAAATGAACACAGTAAACCTAAGCCTACTTTTAGCAACCTGAGTAGACCACAGTCAGCGGGATTTATCATAGTTTAACTGTAATGACTTTTACTTTGTGCAATAATAAAAACACCTGGCTATTTGCATCTCTAAATGTTCTTAGGAAGTCAGTAATAATCAGTCTTACTGAGAAACAAACAGCTGTGTGTTCAAGGAGGCCGGGAAAGGATCTAGATTTGTTTGAACAAGTTTGATAAAAGTGAGTTGCTTAAGAAGGTAAAAAAATCAAGTACGTAGTGAAAAGAAAAACTTGAAAAAAAATTTAACCTACCTATGACTTGCCTTCACAGTACTGTGACAAGATTCTTTTAACAAATTAGAATCTGGAAGATAGCTTACTAAGATTTTCAATGGTATGTTGAAGTTTAGCTCGTTAGATTCATTTATGTATCTCAGATCCTATTTTTTCCATAGAGGATCTGAAATGACTTGTAGTAAGAAGGATGCCATTAAATCTGAATTAACACAATACACTTTTAAGGTTAGAGGGCCTACTGATTTCAAGGGTCTAATCATTCCCCTCCATTCACTGACGTAGGTCATTAATAGTGATATCGAGAAAAATCAAAAAAGAAAGAAATTTTACTCTTGGACAAATTCTTACACCATTTATTTATTTATTTGTTTGTTTATTTATATATTTTTTGTACCAGTAATCAAACCCATGACCTCATGCTTGTGAGGCAGGCGCTGTGCCACTGAGCTATATCCCAAGCCCTACACCATGCTTTTAAAAAATCTATTAATGTCTTGGAGCGGGGGGACTTTCTTTCTTCCTTCTCTTCATTTTTTTAAGACATAAAAGCAAATATAGATAAAACTATTCCCAACTACTCTCTCCTATCTGTGAACAGGAATGATCTAAGAAATAGCCTATCCTGCTGGCTCAAACCAATTATATTTTCCCAAGATTGAATGATCACTTAGAGGCACCACTCCTCTCTAATCAGAAGTTTAGATACATTCTGAGTAATGTTTTAATCCCAAGTTTCTGAACACAAATATGGGCATTGAAAGTGTGCAGTAAACTTGATTATAATGTGGATCCAGGTGATTCACAATTATCATTCAATAAAAACACAAAAATTTCAAAAGTTCCTTTCAAAATTTCACAGATCCTTGAAAATATGACAGAATATAATTTCCAGAGTTTGTGAAGAAATCCTTCCATACAGCCAACCCAATGAGAACATTTAACATGTAGTTACTATGTGCAAAGGATACCATGGGCAATGGGGATTTAAAGATGAAGATTTTGTCCTTAATTCTATAAAACTAGAGGCACCAAATATCATGACAGCAACAGGATGGGTGATTTCTTTTTGGGGAAGAGATTCTGGAGCAGGTGACATCGAAACCTAACCGTGGGTGTGGGTGAGTGTTGGCTGTTGGAGATTGAACCCTGGTTCTCCTGCATGGTAAGCAAGTGTTCCACCACTGAGTTACACATCAGGTCCCATAAGTTTAATCTTGAAGAATGGTAGAGATTTTTATAGACAGACAGGAGGAAGAGCATTCCAGGGAGACGGAGCTGCGTTTGCAGAGGTGTGAGTGCAGGGTAGTGGTAAAGAGACAAGAAGATATATGGAACACTTAGAAAATACCAGCAGTACCGGCTGACCACAACAAAGGGTACAATGAGAGGTGAATGATAAGAAATAGCATGAAAAATAGGGTCAAGCCACAGAGAGTAGGAAGTTAAAGATTTGAACAACAGGGAGCTGATACTGTTTTTTGTTTTGCTTTGTTTTTTTGTTTCTGTACTGTGGGTTTAACCCAGGACTTCACACATGCTAGGCAAGTTCTCTACCACTAAGTTACATCCCCAGTCCTAAAGCAACACAGTGGGTTGAGTTTGATGAATTAGGATTTATAGATATGTGCAGTGATGATGGGAGCCTTTTTTCCTTTGGTCAGAATGAAGTTTGCATGAGAAACCTCAATGATTAATCTCAGGTGGATCACTTCTACCTCAACACCTTCAGTGCAGCCTTATTCTTCTCAGCATAAAGTAACTGTACTCACACAACCGAAGAGTATGATAATCTTTTAGAGATCAAATTTCTGTTCACTGGCACAAACAGTACTAAGACTCCTCTCTCTCATGAAGACAGTACACAGAATGCTAAGATGTGTGTAACGATTGAAAACTTCCTAGGTTCTTTGGCAAGAGACCTACAGATTCATGCAATCCCTGTCAAAAGTCCAACTGCCCCTTTTTTATTTTTTTATGCAGAATTGGCAAGCTGATCCTAAAGTTCATTTAAGAATGCAAGGGACCCAGAATAGCCAAAATAAAAAAATAAAAAAATAAAAAAAGAAAGAAAAGAGGTCTCACATTTCCTCATTTTAAAATAACTACAAAGCTATAATAATCAAGACAGTATATATTAGCCTAAGGGCAGACAGACAAATCAAGGGGGTAGAACTGAGGTCCAAAAATAACTTCCTATATTTATGGTCAATTGATTTTTAACAATAATATCAAGATAATTCAGTGTTAGAAGGAAAAGTTATCAACAGATGGTGCCAGGACAACTGGATAGCCATTTGCAAAAGGATGAGGTTGAGCCTCTTCCTGATAGCCTAGGCAAAATTAACTTCAAATGTGGGTCACAGACCTAAATGTAAAGGATAAAATTATAAAACTCTACCAAGTAACCCTTAAGAGTTAGAGGGTGGATTAATGATTGCATGCCTGGTAATGGCTATGGGTTTTTTTTGGGGTGTGTGTGGAAATACCCTAAATTGGCTTCAGTGCTGCTTATACACTACCTGAACATCCAAAAATAACACTGAGGGCTGGGGATATAGCTCAGCGGCATAAGCACTCACCTGGCAAGCCTGAGGTCATGAGTTCAATTCCCGGTACCAAACAAACAAACAAACAAAAAAAACCAAAAACACTGAATCATAATAAATTGAATGGCACTTGAATTGTATTTCAATAAAGTTTTTTTAAAAACAAGTTTTGAGAGTAGGAACAGGTAGAAGGAAGGTTAGGGAATCTCTGTTTCAATAAAAGCTAGAAGAAAAGAAAATTCATAAAAATATTGATGCTAGAACAGAAGAGGTTTACATGTGTATGTGTTATGAAACATACCTCTGTCTTCCTAAGCTCAGAGACTGAGGGCCCAAAGCTGGTGTCACAGACAATTCCTAGTGGTTGCTCCCCTCAAACATCACAAGTTGCTCCCCTGGCCAACCCAGTGATATGTCTGCGGTGGGAGCTGGGTGCTGCTCTGCCTCGTCAGTCAAGCAAAGCCCAGAGATTTTTTAGTTCTTTGTGACTAGCATTGCTCCGCTAGCTCTTGGCTTTTTTATTTATCAGTAAACGATGGTGTGAATATAATTTATTATCTTTACCGCTTCAGAGCTGGCAGTTCAAAAATTAGTGTAATTAAATGTCTCTTAACAGAGGCAAAAAACATATTGAAGATTTAGACTCTTGGAGATTCTTACACATAGTGAGCCATTTGGCCAATATCCCATCTCTAAGTATGGCTTCATTAATCCACAGCTGACAAACATTAACCAAGGGAGAGTTAAGACCTCCTGCCCGAACTCAAAAACCTTTCTGTTCCAGCCTTTTTTGTTAAATCAAGTCCAAACCTTTCCTGCTTTTTATTTTATTTCCTTTCTTGGGCCAGACTGAAGTGGAGATGGAGAACTGGAGTCTTTTTTTTCTGTAGATCTTTGAGTCTTAATCTTATCTTTCCAGGCTCTAGGATCTCAATTAGTGTTTTAATTCCCCTGTAATCTAACTAGTTCAAGTAGCTCCTTCCTTTCTCTAGGACTGTACTTTGTGTACTTTCTGTGTGATTTTAGATAATTTGGCAGGGAAAAAAGGGTAAAGGTGTAAAATGGTCAAAGGATGGAAAACATGTATTTGACGTAACCAAATCAGTGACTTTAAAGGGGTTCAGATGAAGTCTTGGGTTCCCATTTATTGACTCCCACCCGACCCCCCCGTACCGGGAATCGAACTCATGAGCTTGCACTTGCCAGGCAGGCGCTGTGCCGCTGAGCTAAATCCCCAGCCCCTCCCAATTATTTGAGAGCAAACGTATACAGATCCAATCCCTGAAGAAACAGGAGACAGAATACAGATCTGACTCTGCTCATGTGCTCTTTTTTGTCCCTGCTGTCATCTACTCATTTTCCCCTGCTTTTCAGGACCTAACTCGCCTTCACTGGTTTCTTGTAACATTTCCTGAATACAATTTATGGCCATGTATGGGCCTGAGTCAACAGAGATTATAATTTCTGTCAAGGTCAGAAGGAAATTAGATTGACATGACAGATACTGATAGGCAGGATTTCCTCACAAAAAGCCATTTAGAGAATTAAATAATTTAAATGCAATTAATTTTTGATGAAATTCACCATTAAAAAATTCGTAGGTAAATTCTGATCTATTAACAACAATTACTTTTTAGTCTTGAATTTCCCCTGCAGCTCTGGGGAAATCAGATCTTTTCTGACTTCAGTTTCCCCCATGCTCCACACAGCCGTTTAGGAAGAGGAGGGAGATTGTAGTTAATATAAAATGTGCAGCTACAGTGCAGCCGAGACATAAAATGCTGTAGAAAACAAAAGCATGCTCTATCTGCAAAAGACTTCTGTGCCTATTATCTTGTTTGAGTCCCACAAGAATTTGAGGTAAGTTAAAAAAAAAAAATAGCTTTGGGTCACAAAAAATAAAATTGAAAAGAAGCTGATCCCAGGTCACGCTGCTACTGGAAGACAAAGTTCTCAAAGCCAGGCTCCCGCGTCCCAGGCAGAGGGCTCTCTACCGCCATCAGGACGTTTATTTGGCTCTTCATTAAGAACAGCAGGAACTTCCGTTCTAAAACAAAGGACATAAATGTAGCCAAAGGACTGCTACACACCTCTGACATTTCAGTTCTTGCACTTTCATATTTCTTTGTTTAACTTTATAAGCATGGGTAGGAGGGAAGCCAGTGACTTATGTCTCTAAAAATGGTGCATTAAAAATAGGACACAAAGGAAGTAAGTGCCTCAGTCCATGGGCAAACACGGTAATTGTCACCTAATCGTTGTGGTTAAAAGCTGGAATCCTATTCACTCCAGCACAAAGAGAACAAAAAATTTCCCTCTTCTTTCCCATTTCAAAAGTCACCAAACCTTCTGATTTTCTAACTGTAGGAGACGACTGATAAATGGCCTTGTGAAAGCTGCTGAATTCCCATTCCAATGCATAAGTGAGGGCACTCACTGCACAGTGCTGGAGGCAAAGCCACCTTTCCTCGCGGCGAGCCTTGCCAGGCAGGTAGGATGCGGCAGTCACTGGGCAGGAATGCTAGGGAGTCTCCAACAGATTTCCCCTCGGTGTCCACATGTCAGGACCCACAGCTCTCCTACCCCCAGGTGCTGAGGTGCTGCTTTGCTTTTTCATTCATATTGCTATCCTTTTTATACAGCCAAGAGGTAACCTCGAACTTGGAGTAAGCTAGCAATGGGTTTAGGTGCCCTTACCCTTTCTGCTTTTAGCTTCACTGGGCCTTATCACACAGACCACATAAGCAGGAGCAACCAATCTCCCTCCCTCCCTTCCTTCTCTTCCTTTCTTTCTTTCTGGTGCTGTGGATCAAACCCAAGACATGGCACACCCTGGGTTCTCAGGAGTGGTTTAGGTGAAAATTGTACACAGACAGACTTTGACAGGCTTAGATGCAACTATGGGAAAGAGCCTTAACATAAGATATTAAACAAAAATAAACCTGTTAGTGGGGCTATTGTTGGTACAAGTAACCTACCAAGAGTGGTGTTTTTTTTTTTTTTTTTTTTTTTGAGGAGTTTTGAAACAGGATCTTGCTCTATAGTTCAGGCTGGCATTGAACTCACTAGGTAGTCCAAACTGGCCTTGAACCGACAGAGAATCTTCTGCCTCAGCCTCCTAAATGCTGGGATTACAGGTGTGTGCCATCACACCTGGCTACACAAATAATTTCTTGCCTCCAAATACACTGTATGCCTTCTATTAGCAAATTACAGTGCTTCAGATTTTATATAATCTCTCAAACTTTATTCCTTTAAATAGCCCCTTTAAAATTTTTTTTCCTTTATGTCTTTCAGCACAAGAGGTGTTTTTTGTTTTGTTTTTTGAGATAGTGTCTTCTTTTGTAGTTCAGGCTGGCTGTGAAATCACTATGTAGCCCAGGTTAACCTCAAACTCCTGGTGATCCTTCTGTGTCAGTCTTCTGGGTGCTGGGATTACAAGTGTGGGCCACCCTGCACGGCAATGGCCTCCTTATTAAAAGTGCAAAATTATCCCAGGAAGTTTGTCATTCCCCTCTTAGTAAATATTAATATACCTGTCACTTGCTTACTATAAGTTGGCCAAAAAAACTGAGAGATTTAAAGGTAGGACAGCTTGTGAAATTTGATTACTTTCGAGCGATGGTCAAACGCAGGTAAGAATCTTCAGAACGAAGTTTAAAATGGGAGAGGAAAAGAAAGACAAAATGAACAAGGGCACTGAAGGAGCAGCACAGCGCCTACTTTATACTTCAACTTGCAAAAGAATGTTTGCTTACTGTCTCTTCAGATGATAGTGATGTGCAAAGAAGAACCATAAATATCTTTCAGACAGAATAAAACAATGTACAGGAAATGCTTTATATCAATGGATTCTCAGCAACTCAGTGTGCGAAACACAGAAAGTTTGCAACAGGACCCGGATGATGCCAAGACTTCCAGTTAGGTATTAACTAACTCACTCATTCCGCTTCCACAGCTCACTGGCTGAGAAGGTATATAAACTCTCAGTTTACACAAGGCCACCCTCCAGGAAAATCGGCAAGAACTGTACTGATAAGACCAACAGTAGTTCTCCTGAAAAGTATGCTCCAAGCAGTAAAAGACTCCAGAAACCTTCCTAAAGGACGGAATCAACAAAATAAAGTCAGAAAGGTGATCACAGGAAGGAAAAGTTCCAGCTTTATGGTCAATTATTTTAAAAAGTCAAAGAGGAAAAGAAATTTAAAACTTTAAATAAAGGAGACTTTGAAAATTCTGTAATGATGAAAGTATTAAAATCATTCAAGTGGCTTAACAGATATAATTTACTACACAGATGTTCAAACCCATTAAAGCATGCCCGAGAGTTACTTAGCCTCATAATATTGACTAAGGCAAATCAGGAAGTCTGTGGTCTGAAAGTATAACTTCGTGTTTAAATTATCAACAGAAGAACCTGAAGTGCTGGGAAATCAGATCCTACTATATCAAGTCCAGCAGGAGAAAAATTAAGTTATGTTTTCTTCCTAAAAGGAATACTGTCTTTCAATTAGATTGTTCATTTACTCTTTTGCATAAAGCCTGTAAGTCAAAATAATGCAAAAATCTATTTCAAAGGTTGGGGAATGTAGCTCAGTGACACAACTTTTTTTTTTTTTTTCTTTTTGAGACAGGGTCTCACTATGCAGTTCAGGCTGGCCTTGAGCTCACTTTGTAGCCCAGGCTGGCCTCGAACTCGCAACAATCCTCCTGCCTCAGGCTCCTGAGTGCTGGGATTACAGACATGTGCCACTATGCCCAAAAGTGACACAACTTTTGCCTAGCAAGTATAAAGCCCTGAAATTGATTCCCAAGACTGAAAAAAAAAAAAAACCCCAAAAACAGACAAACAAAAAATCCCCCCAAAACCATCACCACCACCACCACCACCACCACCAAAAAAACCCACCAAAAACATCAACCCCCCAAAAACTATTTTTTTGAAAACCTGCAAAAGCAAACTAGATGACTGGTGTTTCACTATCTTTCAGTTTTTTTCCCTGAGGTGCTGGGAATTGCATCTAGGGCCTTCCCCATGCTAGACTGCCAGCCCCACCTGTGTTCTTTCAGATGTACACTGGAATAAAATCCAAATGAGTGCTTTAATTTACTCTAAATTGGAACAGGGAAGTGAGATGAGAAGACAAGATAGGAGGACACTGAAAGTAAAAATAAGAGCAGAATAAAATGCTGAAACACTCAAGTACAATTATGTTGTCATTGTTAAAAGAAAGGACTCTGCCCATGGCACCTTGTATCTCCTGAGCCAGGGATTCTTATAGATGATGGTTTTTAGAAAAGATCTCCTCACATCTATTTCAAGAGGTCTAATTATAAAAGGTAAGATTTCTGTCTTTGTATCTCCTGAGCCAGGGATTCTTATAGATGATGATTTTTAGAAAGGATCTCCTCATATCTATTTCAAGAGGTCTAATTATAAAAGGTAAGATTTCTGTCTTTCTCTCTCTCTCTCTCTCCCTTTTCTTTTTGCGATGGGAGTCTTGCTATGTTGCCCAGACTCTCCTTGAACTTGCAATTCTCTCACCTCAGCGACTGGGTTAGACAGGAGTACAGGTGTTCATCACTGCACCCCATCTTCCTTTTTGGTGTGTGTCGGGGTAGGGTCTCACTATGCAGTCCAGGCTGGCTTTGAACTGACTATGTAGCCCAGGCTGGCCTCAAACTTGCAATGATCCTCCTGCCTCAGCCTCCTGAGTGCTGGGATTACAGGTGTGTGGTGGTACACCCATCTTTTAAAAGTAGGATATAAAACTTGATTTGGGGCTGAGAGATAGTTCAATGTACAATGCTTGGCTAGCATGCGTGAAACCCTGGCTGTGACTCCCCAGCACTACAAAAATAAAACCTTTATTTGGAGAGAAAAAACAACATAAAAATGACTTAAGACAGATGAGTAATTTCTAAAGAAATGCCACTGAAAAGCAAGCAATAAGGTGCTGTCAAGGAAACATATATAAACTTAGATAATGGTTACTTACGACTAGGTCAGCAAGCTTTTTCTGTTAAGAGCCAAATAATAAATACTTCTGAAGACCTTCAAATTTCTGTCACAACTAGAGTGTTGCTGTTGGGGTACAGAAACGGCCACATGCAATATAAAAACAAGTAAGTGTGACTGTTTCAACAAAACTTTATTAATGAACCCTGGAAAAAAAGTGTCTTTTTTTTTTTTTTTTTTTGGTCTTTTTGAGACAGGGTCTCACTATGCAGTTCAGGCTGGCCTTGAGCTCACTTTGTAGCCTAGGCTGGTCTCAAACTTGCAACGATCCTGCTGCCTCAGCCTCCTGAGTGCTGAGATTGCAGGCATGCGCCACCACGCCCGGCAAAAATGTCTTTTTGAGACAGGGTTTCACTGTACAGTTCAAGCTGGACTTTAACTGACTATATAGCTAGGCTGGCCTCGAACTTTCAGTGATCCTCCTGCCTCAGCCTCTCCAGTGCTGGTTCTTACCACCATGCCCGGCTCTATATAATTTTCACATGCCATAAAAGATTATTCTTTTGCCTTTTCCTCCCTCAATCATTTAAAATTGTGAAAACCAATCTTAACTTTTATGCTGTACAAAAACAGGCAGTAAGCTGGATTTGACCCAAGAGCCATAGGTGCCAAGCTCTGCAACTTCCGCACATACAAGCCCCATGACCTTTTTGTTATAGAAATTAATCCTCTGCTGTTACTGCAGTCAGCAATGTACATTCCACCCTGAAGAGTGCATACCACTGTCAGGCAGCTGGTTTTCTAACTTCACAGCATAATTTGGCTTTACCATGTCCCTACCAATTAAATAAAAATTCTGATTAAAGCAAACCAACCATTGAGTTTTTATAGCTGTGGTTAACGGCTTTACCTTTCTAATCCGAAGGATTGGCTTCTGGGTCTCTGGTCCAGCACCAGCTAGCAGTGTGCCTCTGGAGAAGTTGCTACCTTTAACAAACCCATTATCTTTCTTATTAAAATGGTAATTTCAGCAACAGTAATAATAGGAGTCATTTTAAAGTGTCCAGGATTATGTGAGAACGTGAATATAAAGGGATCAGCAGAGCATCTGGAATATAGCAAGTACGTATTCAACTACAGTTTTTATCCTCGAGCAGGGCACAATGATCACATATTTTACTGTAGGCTGAAGGGCTACTTTCTATGGTTGGTTTTACCATGGGAGAATAAATAAATATGACAGTCACTCAAAAATAACAAGAAAATAATAGCAGCCGATATTTACTCAACTCTGACGAGAAAGATGGTAGCTGTGAACACCTGACATATGTAATCTTATTTTATTTCACAACCACCCTATCAAGTAGTTCCTATAATTATCCCCATTTTCTAGATAAGGAACAGAGAGGCTATGTAACTTGTCCACACTACTTCATTTTAGATGCAAGATTAAAACTCAGAGAGTTGAAACGAACAAACAAACGCAAAGAGTTATGATTCCGGGGTCATAGTACATACCCCTGACAGAGAAATGTAAATGCATTTCAAGGTTAAATCCATACATAAATTCTTACTTACCTTCCCAATGGCTTCCTCTGTAGACAGTCTGACCTCTCTACTTTGGTATCTAGCAATTCCATGCCTCACTCCCTACCCCAAGTGCTGGGGATTGAACCTAGGGGCTTATTAGCATTAATCTATTTCCCCAGCCCTTTTTTAAATTTTAAGACTTGGTCTTGTCCCGTCATTAAATTGTCCAGCCTGGGCTTTACCTTGTAATCCTTTGCCTCAGCCTTCCAGAATGCCAGCTCACATATACTATTTCTTTTGGGCCCCTCAACAATTCTGTGAGAACAACAGTTGCTGGATGGATAATTCCATATTCACTAAATAAATTTTTTTTTTTCTGGTATCAGGAATCGAACTCACGACCTTGTGCCTGCCAGGCAGGCGCTGTGCCGCTGAGCTAAATCCCCAGCCCTCACTGAATAAATTTTAAAAGCTGACAGACTCATTTCTTCCTCTCAGTTGCTTATATTATCTATCTTTTCACCATTCTCACAGATATATCTCTAATAAAACCCTCATTTTCGTGCCAAGGAATACAGCAATTTCCTAGTTTTCCCATCCAACTTTTGTGCTCTTGCCAACCACACCTACGCATCTTTTATCATGCTGCTTCCTTTAAGAACTGATAGTGGTTCCCGGATGGCCCTCGTGTCAAGCCAAGTTTTCCTGCCCAGCTTTCACTGTCTTCTGTGGTAGTGAGTCTCTCTCTGGCCTTACCACCCAAGGTACCCAACACGATCTGCTCTAGGGAGAGAGGGTAAGTCTTAAATCTCTATTCATGCCACATGCATCCCACTTCAGTCCTGTCCGCATGCTTTCTCTCCTGTCTAGGGACATCTTTTTTTGTCCCTTTCCACATGTAACCCCTCATTCACGGTCCACCATCATCTCTTGCTTAGATTGCGCTAACGACATCTCAATTGGTTTGCTGCTTCAAGTCTTATCTAAACTGTTCTTCACTGGGTAACAGAAGTGATTTTACTGAAATGTGTTTATGATTCTTCCCCCTCAAAGGTTTTTAATGGCTCCCACTTAAAGTCAACATAAAATACAAATTCCTTAAAACGCGTGGCCTTGCATGCTCTGGGTGCCTAGAGCTGAGCCAGGCAACTGAATTAATCTACAGATGGTGATGGATGAGGATGATGACTTCTTGTCATTTTATTTGCTCCCAGGGCAGAAGACAAAGACTATGAATGAGATAAACATTCAGGCATGTAGCCCTTTGTATCTCTTGGATCTTAGGAAATGTGCTGAAGTTTAACGTGTGTAGAGTAGACTCAAAGCAGTTTGTAGCAATGGTTTAAACAACAGTCTTGCTCTCTGTAGGTAAGACAGCTTGACAACTGAGTCTAAGCTAACTACTTACTAAAAAAAAAGTAATCATCTCTCAACATACGATTTATAATGTCTAGAACATAACCTAAAATTATTTATCATACAAAAATTTAACCTATTCTCAAGGAAAAAGGAAACAAAGGCCACTACTGAAATGACAGAGAAAGTTTAGTTATCAGATAAGGATTTAAGACAGCTATTATAACTATGTTCAGTAATGTAAAGGAGCCAGGAATGGTGGTCTGTACCTGTAATCCCAGCACTTAGGAAGCTGAGGCAGGAGGACTGCCATGAGTTCAAGGCCAGTCTGGTCTATAGTAAGACCCTCTCTCAAAAAATTAAAAATAAATAAATAAATGAAAGCATATGCTTCTAATGCATGAAAAGATGACAAAGAAAAAATATAAAAACAACCAAATGGAAATTCTAGAAATGAAGACTACAATACCTAAAATAAAAAATTAATTGTATGAGCTAAGTAGACAAATAAAGATGAAAAAGAAAATTCCATGAATTTGAAGATGTGTCAATTCAAACTGTTTAACCTGAAGAAGAGAGAAAAAAAAGGATTTTAAAAGGGTTGGGGATGTGTGGCTCACTGGTAGAGCATTTGCCTGGCCCTGGGTTCAATCCTGGAACTTGTAAGATGGTAACAAAAATTGTAATGTTTGCCTAATTAGAGTCCTAGGAGCAGGACTAAAAAACAAAGAGGGAGAGCTAATAATTTCCAAGAATGGAAATTAAGAATAATAAAAACAGACGGGGAGTATAGCACAGTAGCAGAGCATGTATTTAGTATGCACAAAGCCCTGCATCCAATCTGTAGCACCAATAATAATAATGATGATAGTAACAATACAACATACTTGCTCAATCCAAAAGAAACAAGGAAAAGTGAGAAAGGGAAATAAAAAGTAGATAAGACAAACAAAAAAAGAAATAGCACAAAGATATAGTTAAGCACAACCACATAAATTACATTAAATATGAACAGTCTACACTATTTAAAATTAAAAGACAAATACTGTCAGTCTGGATTAAAAAAAAGCAAGACCCAACAATATAGAGGCTATAAAAACTAACTTCAAATATAGAGACAGATAGTTAAAAGATAGAAGAAAGATATACCACAAGAACACTAATTATAAAAAGCCTGGAGTGGCTAAATCAATATCACAAATATCAGATTTCAGAACAAGGAAAAAAGAATAAGGATACAGGGGTCAATACATCAAGAAGATTAATCCTGAAAGTGATTGTTCCTAGTACAATTTCAAAATTCACGGAGCAAAATTTGGCAGGACTGAGCAGAGAAGTAAGACACATTATAGCTCTTCTTTTTCAGTAATTGATAAGTAAACAAAAGACTTTAATAAAATTTCAGAGTACTGAAAAATTTAATAACACTATTAACTAACTCCATTTAACTGACATTTATAGAACAAACCTCTGAGTACACACAGAATATTTATTCAGATCATTTCTTGGGCCATAAACAAGTCTTAATACATTTAAAATAACAGATAACATAGAGCATATTCTCTGACCACAAAGAAATTAAAAACAATAACATAAATTACCTAGAAAATACAGCTATTTGGAGTTTAAACGACAAGCACCACATCTCTTTTTTTGAGACAGGGTTTCTACATGCAGTATAGGTTTGAATTTGCTGTGTAGTCCAGGATGGCCTTAACTCACAATCCTCCTGCCTCAGCCTCTCTAATATAATAGGCATATGCCATCACACTTGGCCAAATAGCACATTATAAAAAAACTTGTTGATGGAAAAAACAAAAAACAAAGCTAAATTAGAAAACATCATGAATGAAAAGGAAAACATATACAGGTTTAAAGAATTTAGCTAAAGTAGTTCTTACAGGATAATTTATAATTTTTAATGCTTGCTTTAGAAAAGAAAAAAAGGTCCAAATCCATGATCTAAGCTTACATTTCAAGAAACCAGAAAAGTGGGACTGGGGGTTATGGCTTAGTGGTAGAGCATTTGCCTGGCATGTGTAAACCCATGGGTTCTATCTTTTCAAACTGCAACTAACCAAAAACAAAAAAACAAAACCAGGTTGGTAGCACAAATTTATAATCCCAGAACCTTGGAAGGCTGAGGCAGAAGCATCATAAGTTTGAGCCCAGGCTGGGCAATTTAGCTAGGTTTTGCCTCAAAATAAAAATGAATTTGAAAAAGGGCTGGGGAGATAACTGCATGTGAAGGTCCTGGGTTCAATACCCAGTACTACAAAAACAAACAAACAAACAAACAAACCCACCCACCAAAGAAACTAGAAAAGCAAGCAAATTAAACCAAAAGTTAAAGGAAGATGTAGGCAGCCTCTCAAATGGTGCCAATTGATCCCACCTCCTGCAATTCATACCTTCTGTAATTCCCTTTCCTTAAGTAGGGGTTAGATCTTTTCACTCACTTCTAACAAGCAAATTATCACAAAAGTAATGGGATGTCAATTTTGAGATTAGATTTTAAAGTTACTAAGACCTCCATCCTGTTTTGTAGATTCAAAATCCAAGCAGTGTTTCTTTCTTTTCTTTTTTTTATAGAAAGGGATAATCTGAGTCAGTCAGTCAGTTATTTATTTATGCATTTATTTATTTATGAGATAGGATCCCGCTAGGTAGTTCAGGCTGGCCTCGACCTCAGTATGTAGCCCAGGCTGGCTTTGAATTCATGACAACCTTCCTGCTTCAGTTTCCCAAGTGCTGGGCTTGCAGGTGTGTGCCACCATGCCAGGCTGGACTCTAATATTTATAGACAAATACGAAGAGATGAGAATAGAGAAAAACCTTTTTTTGGGAAAAGAACAAAGTTGGAAGAAACTCAAAGCTACATTGGATCTCCAGGAAGTGGGCTCTGGTGGAAGGAGAAGAGGTCACACGGATGCCACCTTCAGAAATGTTTAATGTCATTCTTGAAGGAATGGGTTATTCCCAGGACAGCAGGTTGTTAGGAAAGAGTGAGCCTGGTCCCTCTTTGATCTCAGTTTCTCTCTTGTCATGTGACTTCTCTCTCATCACTTCTACCAGGTGAATCTGCCTTGAGGAGCTCACAAGAAGCCTATGCCAGGGACTGCTCTTGGACCTCTTGTAAGCTAAATAAACCCCTTTTCTTCATGAATTATTCAGCTTCAAGTACTTTGTTATAGCAATACAAAACAGACTAAGAAAAGTCTATCCTGCATGATTCCATTCACAACGAACTCTGGAAAGGAAAAAAATCTACTGTATAGTAACAGAATCATACCAGCTATCGCCTGGGGTTGGGTATGAAATGGGAGCTTATAGGGGCACAAGAAAACTTTCTGAGGTGATGAAAATGTTCTATATTTTGAATGTGGTAATGGGTATACGGGTTCATTTCAAATCTCACTGAAATGTACACTTACAATGAAAGCATTTTATTGTATGTAAATTATACCTCAGTAAAGTCAGTTTCTTTCTTTTTGTTTTTTTTGAGACAGGGTCTTATGTCATTTAGGCTGGCCTCCAACTCATGGTGATCCTCTGCCTCAGCCTCCTGCATGCTGGGATTATGGATGTGCATCGCCAGGCCTTGCAGTAAAGTCAATTTCAGAGAAGTTAAATGCAAGAGAATAGTACGCTAAGATTCTCTTTTTTGCAAAACAGGGGTAAAATCTCATATAAAAAAAAGCCCACATGTGGGTTATGGAGGTACTCTAGTGGTAGGGTGAGGCTCTGGTTGGATTCTTAGGATCACAGTGGGGTAAAGAAAGCTATGTTTACACGTATCTATGTGAGTACAGGGAACAGTGTGAAAGAACACAGATCAAACTAGTATCACGGTTTACCTTAAGCTGTGAGAACAGTAAATTAACTACAATTTGGGAGAGACTGAAGATTTTTCTTTATACACTTGTATATTGTTAAACTTGCGACAATGAGCCTGTACTACTATTTTGTTTTATTTATTTATTTGTATGTTTTTCTGCTGCCGGGGTTTCAACCCAACCCAAAGCTTTATGCACGCTAAGCATGTGCTTTATCACTGAGCTACAACTCCCAGCCCTGCATGCGCTCCTTTTGGTAGAGTAGAATTTAATATGTATGTAAAGCTGTCTGTATACCATCTTTGAACACAAAACTGTTTCTCTCATCAAGAAACTGTTTCTCTCATCCCCTCTCCTTAATCCTGGGTTAGTTTTGACAACTGCTTTAACAATAGAATGTGGCAGAAGTCATACCAAGTTCCAGGTTTAGTTCTTCTAAGTCCTGGCAGCTTCTGCGTGTGTTCTCCAGGAAGGCACTGACTATGCTGAAATTAAGTTAGGTCTGACTAAACATTCCAACGTGGAAAGAGAAAAGTCAGTGGAGGAACGCTGAAGTGTTCAGTCACCCCAGCTAAATGCAACCTCCTGAGGAACCCCAGCCTATGCCACACACGTAGAGGAACCACAGCTGAGGCCAGGGAACACCAGGTAAGGCGGGCGGCGGGGGCTATCCTTGCCAAGCCCTATCCAAATTACAGAATCCGGAATGAATAAATGGTTGTGTTCTAAGTCACTGAGTTCTGGGGTTGTGCATTACAAGAGACTATAGCAAGTATTATGAAAGAGGAAGTCCATAAATTAAAAAGCTTTAATCTGGAAATTAAAAGTTAATCGATTTCTAGAAACTAATTAAAATTCCCTTGAGGAACTCCATTATAATATTGCAGCTTTATTCAAATTTTATTGAGTAAGATATTTCTAGGTGATTTACTTCAACACTTCTTGACTTGTACGCTACTTAATAAATACATTAATACTATATTTTATTTTAATTTTTTAAATACTATATTTGCTAAAACAAGACTTTTCCCCCATTGCACTCAAAACAAACACAATAACATAAAAAGAGAAGTTTCTTAGCCCATTCATTTTGAAAAAACATAATTTTCAAGGTATTTTTTCTGTATCTGATAATACACCTAGCAGATATTCTTAAAAGCCCTATGTCACCTGCAGCTTTAGGAAGTAATCTGTCCATACAGAAACAATTTAAAACATAAACAGTGTTTGACTCATTAATTCCACTTTGACAAATATCAATCCAACATAGGGGCTGGGGATTTAGCTCAGCAGCAAAAGCGCCTGCCTGGCAAGCGCAAGGTCGTGAGTTTGGTTCCCAGTACCGGAGAAAAACCAAAAAAACAAAACAAAACAAAACAAAAAATATCAATCCAACATATATAAAGGTCTCAATACTTTAGCATGTGCATGTACACAAAGTTATACACATATAAAATATATTTTTATGAGTACATATGGACAAAAATTTATATTGCAATGCTTCATGTCACAGGAAAAAAGTGAGAATGTTCATCCATAGAAGAATGGTTAAATAGTGTAAGCTGTGGCAGATCTATATTATAAAATACTACATATTTAAAAGTTCCTTTGCTTATCTTGATTCCCCAGTCCAAGCCAGGTGGAACTCATCATAGCATGCTAGGCAAATCTAATCAGCACTATTCCTTGATATGGTGAGAAATGGATTCCAGGGCTCTCTACAGCTATCAAAACCCATGGAAACTCTAGTCCCTTATATAATACAACATAGTATTTGCATATAAATTATGTATATCCTCCCCTATATTTTAAATCATCTCTAGGTTACTTACAATACCTGGTACAATGTAAGTACCATATTAGTAGTTCTTATACTTTTTTGCTTAGGAGATAAAAACAAGAAAAAAGTCTGGAGCTGGGTGTGGTGGTGCACACTTGTAATCTCAGCACTTGGGAGGCTGAGGCAGGAGGACTGCAACAAGTCTGAAGCCAGCCTAGGCTGCATAGTGAGTTCAAAGCTGATCTGAGCCTCATAGCAAGACTCTGTCTCAAAAAAAAAAAAAAAAAAAAAAAGCATGTATGTGTTTAGAATAGTCACATTTTAGTTTTTACAAATTTTCAATCCACAGTTGGTTGAATTAGTGGATTCAACCCAGGGATACGATGGTTGACTGTATTCAACTTCCCTTTGTTTTCTACAAGTGACTGGAAGAAGGCAGTTTTCAGAGCTGGACTTTAGACTACATTTGCTCCTCTCTGGACAGACAATAGGTTTTCTAAAATCAGATTATAGGCTGCATCCTGGCACTAGGTGGGCTATTAGTGATCAGGACCCAGGGTTGCTCACTGCTTGAGTGAACTCTGAGTGGGCAAAGTGACTGCCAAGCCAAAACATAAAAACTAAGCAGGTGATGTGGAAAAAGTCAACAGGACGTTTTGCAAGAGTTGGAAGTATACCTTAAAGCTTTGGCCTACCCTCTTCCTGGAATACAGAGTAATTCCAGAAAAGATTACCTTTAACCTAGAAGGGTAAGCTCACATGCTTCAGGATTTCTGGGGTAATTCCAACTGCCATGGCATATTCCAAGAGAGGTCTGAGACTTAATTCTCTCCCCTCAGGTCTCATTTAAAATATGAATTCCTGTCCTTTCATGTAGGTAAACTCTACGTGGGGCAACATGACTATCACCTCATATTTTTGTCCTCATTTTTAGAAGGCAGTGTAGGCCAGGGATACAGCTCAGTGGTACAAGCGCTTGCCTGGCAAGTGCAAGTTCCTGAGTTCAATTCCCGGCACCAAAAAAAAAAAAAAGAAGACAGTGTAAACTGGAACTTATCTGAGCTCGCCGGTTAGAAGACTATGTATGCCATGCCTCTAAAAATAATTAAGAAGTGCTGTTCTCTGTACTTCACCACCAAGCCTGAGCTGCTCTTCCGGAGCAGCGAAAGGTTCTCACTGAGTCATGCATGTAGCCATCCAGTTCTCAACCCCGCCTTCCCTCACTCCCTTCATCTATCCACCCACATCCTCTGACAGATTCCTTGATTCATCCTGGGAGCAAAGGTACAAGCATATTTCAGAGATGGCTGGTCAGATTAGAAGTTTATTTTATTTTATTTTTTGCTTTGTTTTTCTTCCGGTACTAGGAATCAAACTCACGACCTTGCGCTTGCCAGGCAGGCGCTGTGCTGTTGAGCTAAATCCCCAGCCCCCACATTAGAAGTTTAATATGAAGCCATGGAGTAATTCTTCTCAGTGAGACATTAACTATCTCATTCACTGTGGACAAGATATACATTTCTGAAAAACCAGTGGTGCAGCACATCTGTAATCCCAGCACTCGGGAGGCTGAGGCAGGAAGATTGCCATGCGTTCGAGGTCAGTGTGGGCTACATAGTTAATTCAGTCCAATCTAAACTACAAGGAAAGACTCTGCCTCACCCACTCCTCATAAACAAGTATACATATACTTTGACTCAGAATTCCCTTGTAGGAACCAACCCAAGAAAGGAGTCAGAGAAATATGTGAAAGAATAATCACGCACAGTGAAAAATAATCTCTTCTCACAATCAGTAAGAAATTAGCAACAACCTATTACGAGTTGTGCTGCAATAAATATTGGTATGCATATAACACTGTCCTATGATGTCTTTAGCTCTGCTGGGAAGATATCTAGAAAGGGAATAACAGGGTCACATGGAGTTTCTGATCATCATTCTTTGAGAAATCTCCATACTGATTCCCATAGTGACTGTACTAGTCTACATCCTGGAAGCAGCCTGCACGCCCATCAAGAGAACAAACAGATAAGGAAAATGTGCTCTCTATATATAATGGAATAATACTTGGCTATAATGAAGGAGAGATTCAAGACAATTGTAGGAAAATGGATGTACTTGGAAAAATATGATGTTGAATGAAATAAATCAGACACACAAACTTAAACACCATATGTCATCCCTCATTTGAGTAAGACAGAGTAGAAACAAAGAGTAGAGTAAGGGATGGACAGAAGAAAACAAGGCGATAGATCTCTTGCAAATGGGAAGGGGTCAAAGAGGGAAAAAAATGGAAACAAAGCTTTTGTAAGTATGGTGGGGAAGAAAGGTTGAAGGGAAGGGAGGGGACTGGGGAAAAAAAGAAGCATCAAGACATGTCATGCACAGGAACACAGTCCCTGTGATGATGTGATCATTATGTATATCTGAAATGTACCAATGAAGTTAATTTTTAAAAAATGGGAAGGGGTCCAGGAGACTGAAGGTGAAGGGAGGAGAAGGGGAGATAGGAAGATTTCCACAGCGTCAGGTACGCGCACCAAATACCCGCAAAGAATGTAACATTATGAGTCATAAACATGAGCTAAGAACAATAACAATAACGAAAATGGGGTGAGGGAATTTAAGGGATACAGGGAGGGAACTGGGAGGAGGGGGAAGGAATTAAAAAAAGAAGAAATAATCTGTGTTATGTACATGGACCTACTCCCCAGGATGAATGTAAACTTCATGCAATACAAACATATACCTATAAAATAAAAATTAAAAAATAAAATATAAGTCTACAAAAATAAATAAATAAAAATAGCATTTCTTTTTAAGGTTGTGATAAGAAACTGAGAGGCTTTTTCCAGAAAATGCATATAAACTACTACTGCCAAAAAAAGCTGGCAACAACCTAATTAAACAGTATCCTCCTAGAAGATAATTAAATAAAATTATGATACACTCAGGTTATTGGTCATAATATAGTAAATAAATATTATATTATATTTTCAGGAAGCATTTAAAGACATAAGAAGTATAAGCTGGGCACAGAGGAGCATGTCTGTAGTCCCAGCTACCTGGGAGGCTGAGGTAGGAGGAACACTTGAGCCAGGAGTTCCAGGCCAGCCTGGGCAACACAGCAAGACCCAGTTTTTTTTTTTTTTTAAAAAAAAGATAGTCCAAATTGTAATTTGGAGAGGGCGGAAAAAACTAGAAGGAAACACCAAAATATAAAGAAAGGGCTCAATGGCAGAGCATGTACATGCATGAGACGCTGACTTAATACCCAGCACCAAAAAAAAAAAAAACCTAAACAAAGAATACCCTCACTCCCACATGTGAGATTATAGATAATAATTTTCTCTTTTATAATTTTAAATGTATTGCAAATTGTCTGAGTATGTAATATGAAATAAATAGGAGAAGAAAATAGTTTATTAATAAATTTTAAAGGTACACCCTTCAAAACTTTAACAACAGAAAGAAAGAATGAAAAACAGTTTTTGAGTCTGGGCTTCAACCTTTAATTCTGGCTACACTTGTATTTCTAGCTTATGTTAATATAAATGTTGAACAGAGCATACTGATGCTAACATAGGCAGTCTTGGCAAGGAGAATTTCATTTGTGAATTTTGCTGAAACTGCTTTCTTTTAGAATATGTGAATTTTAACCCTTTACTATTATTTATGACTGCTGAAATCTATGAATGCTAAACTCCCTGACTGGCATCCAATTATTCATACCTCTAATCTACATTTTCATCTTAATTTAAGCCTGTGCTGTGTGGTGAAAATCTCTGAAAAGCTGTTTTTCAGAAACTGACCAGCTCTGGTGCAATATTGCTGAGCAACTGACGTGGTCTTGCCCGGCACTGCCACATTCAAGTACAGGGTCTCCAGAGGAAAAAGGACAGACAAGACCATTTCTTCTTGGGGCTGGGGATTTAGCTCAGTGGCACAGCACCTGCCTGGCAAGTGCAAGGTCATGAGTTCAATTCTCGGTACCAGAAAAAAAACCAAAAAAAAAACAAACAAACCCAAAAAAAGACCATTTCTTCTCTGCATCCACGACACCCTACACAATCCTTTCCCCACAGGAAGTCATCTTACCAAGACCCTTAGCTGATGAGTTGAGCTCTAGCTAAATGTTAAAGCTCCTTGCAGGAAATGACTAGTTTTTCATGCTCCCATTTCTAGCTCCCTGCACCAAACCTGCCATTCAATAGTTACACTGTAATGTTTTCAACTAAATTCACTGATACCTGCACTACCAAGACTGAGAAAAAGTGTATTCAAGATAAAGAATTCTGAGCATTAGAGAGGACAGCCATATGATTTAGAATGTGACAAAAACAGGAAACTAAATTAGAACCAGAGAGTGTCTGGGTGTTCTATGGGCACCCAAGGGAATAGTTTTCCATCAGGGACTTATGACTCAACCTGGGATTGAAGTAAGAGCCATAGACAAGTAAAATCCAATTTTAGAGGCTGGGTGGGGCACTCAGTGATATAGCGTGCACTGTCTGCTAGGTCCTGGGCTCAATCACCCAGCACCAAAACCAAACCAAACCAAGCAACTTCATCTATTTTCTCTCTCTTCTCCCTTGAAATGAAGAATAAATGTTTGCAAGGGACACAAAATACAGAAGAGAAATAGTAGTTAAAATATATACTGTAGTTCATATTATGGTCCATTAGAGGTAAAAGACAAAATGGGTAGGGGTACTTTCTGAAGTAGTTCTGGAAGCCCCCCTCCATGAACACCTTTACAAGGTGTGATAACAAATGTGGTGAATGCTGCCACTGAGTGCCATTCAACTAAAAGGCTCACAAAAAGAGGTTCTAATGGAGAGCAGAAGCTAGGCGTTGAAATTACGCTAGTAAGGGCTGCAGGTACAGTTCAATGGTAAAACACTTGCCTATCGTGCACAAGGCCATAGGTGTGGCGCAAAAAAAATTATCTTAATAAAATTGGTAGAAAACAGATTAAATTAGCTATATGAAGAAGCTCACACATCCAAAAGGATTTGTAAATAAATTACACAAAGGAATGAATAACTTTCTGAATGAATACTTAATTCTACCGATGTGAAAGGCAATTTAAGATGTAAGACAGGCTAGAATTTAGTCAGGGCCACCAGGATGATGGTACAGATTGAGGAGTGTACAACTCAGGGAATGCCATTCACACAGCCATGTCTCTTGGAATTAGTTTATACAGCTGTGAACATCCTGTATAACTGTGTATGACGGTCCTGAGTTTAACTATGTCTGAGCTGGGGCTGGGGATATATATAGTGCTTGCCTACCAAGTACAAGGCCCTAGGTTCAATTTCCAGCACCATAAAAACAAAACAAACAAACACACAAACCAATGTCTGAATGATATTATAAGTAGACACACAATGGCTCTATTTCCACATGGGCTCTAGAATAGGGTGTCTTTTTTTTCCCTTTATGAGACAGGGTCTCGCTATGCAGCTCAGGCTGGCCTTGAGCTCACTTTGTAGCCCAGGCTGGTCTCGAACTCGCAATGATCCTGCCTTAGCCTCCTGAGTGCTGGGATTACAGGCGTGTGCCACCTAGAACAGGGTGTCTTAACAAGGGTCCTACTAACACTTTGATGGAGATCATTCTTTGATGTGGGGGCTGTCCTGTGTTGCAGGGTGTTTACCAGCATCCCTGGCCTTTACCCACTAGATTCTAGTAACAACCCACACACCAATTATAATATCCAAAAAATGGCTCTAGACATTGCTAAATATTACCTGGGGAAAAAAATTTCCACCCACCCTCTTTGAGAACCACTGATCTAGAGAAATAAAGGCAGCATTTGTCAAGCTCTGGTAAAGTGAGAGCAGATA
The DNA here is from genome assembly GCF_000276665.1 of Chinchilla lanigera. Taxonomy (NCBI): domain Eukaryota; kingdom Metazoa; phylum Chordata; class Mammalia; order Rodentia; family Chinchillidae; genus Chinchilla; species Chinchilla lanigera. Next base: position 7,661,946 of record NW_004955484.1, read on the forward strand.
TGATATCAAGGCGGTATGAAAAGGGATGTAGTGCACACAGATCAGATGGATTTCCTAGGCAAACCTGTAAGGAAACAAACCCCACAGATCCTGGGCATCAATTCCATTTGCCAAATAATGTCCCAATTACCAACTCAATATCTTGGGCACAGTAATATCAGGAAAGTATTACTAATGAGCAAATATGTAATATTTTTAAGGAAGTTTTAAAAATTGCAGTGGCACAGAACAGTGAACAGGTTATTGTCAACACCGACATTGGACCCTATGAGAGGAAACAGATGGAAAAACATTTGGAATGATCGGTAGTTTAATAATAATGTGTTAAGATTAAATTTCTAGAAGTACAAAAAAAACCTTAAATACTAAACCAAAGTGCTACTACAGTATTTTCTGAGTTGAAAGGAGAGACACAAAGAGATTCATATTTATACTGTCTAATTACGGGATGGGAAAGACTTTCTATATAAAAGAGACTAAAGGGAATGATAGATTTAGCTACATCAGAACCAAAAACTTGTGTGTTTCAAAAACAAAATGAAACAGAAAACATGAACAAAACCAGAATATGTGCTACAATTTTCTTTTGAGGTACTGAGGATTTGTAGCCTTCTGCCTCACCCAAGTGTTGCCATTATAGGTATGCACCTCTGTACCAGCCCAAAACTGAAAGGTAAGAACAAACTGAAGAAGAAAATATTTATAACATAAACATCAATGGTTCAAGATCTTTAAATAATAGCTTTTATAAACGAAATACCAAAACCAATACCCCACTTTTAAAAATGGACGAAGTACAGGAACATGAAATTTACACATATACTCAAATTCCTTCTACATATAAAAGCTCAGCCAGTAAATATATACAATATATATAACCTTATCAATGGAACAAACAGAAATAAGAACAAGGTAGTATTTCTTTATATTTCAGCTTGATAAGTATGTATAGGACCGGGGATATATAGCTCAGTGGCACAAGTGCCTGCCTGGCAAGTGCAAGGTCCTGAGTTCTGGTACCACAAAAAAAAGATGTATAAAAAAGTAACACACAGAATATATGGTGCTTATGAGAGTACAGACAAATAGTCTCAAAAACTGATGATACAAACTGGCATAACTCTGGAAGGTAATTTAGCAATAAATATTTAAATGTATAAATATGCTTTTAACAAACTATACACACACACACACCCCTCCCACCCTGCAGTGCTGGGAATTGCAAGTCCTCCACCACTGAACTACCCATCCTCCAACACTAACAAATATGTACTACTTTTAGACATTTTTCCTAAGGAACTGTCATGGATCTACATAAGATTTAGCTCCAAGAATATTCATTTCAATGTAATTTATAACAAACTTTTCATTTTTATTTTGAGACAGGATCTTACTAAGTTGCTAAATCGCCTATTCTGGGCACAAATTTGGGTTCTCACCGTCGTTCCAGAATGCTAGGATTGCAGGTGTGTGCCACCATGGGTGGCTGAGGACAATTTTCTGGTGTACTTGTCTGGTATGTTTTAGACCCAAATTCAGTACTGAGGCAAATAATTACAGTTTGTCTTTCTTCAGTGTAGCAAAAAAATTTATTTTTTAAGCTGATACATAAAAATAGAATATATTTACATGAAAACATATTTTTAAATTTCACTTTTATGAAATTCTTGTTTTACTGATAAAAGGACTTAAGTGGTTGGAGTTTTAGGTTCTCTCATCTTTAGCCAGAACAGGTACCCAGAATGGGAAAATTAAGGGCTATGTTCATAGGAACAGTGCATGATTATGTGGAATCTTTATAAATCCTTTGAAATGACAGTAAAGACAGAATTCAATGTGAATGTGTGGTGTAGGTGGCAAAAGGTTAACTTGTTCTCCAAAATCTTTCTTTCTTTTTTAAATTTGCAAGTTTTACTATGGCTCATGGACAAATCACCTAAACTGAAGTTGAGATCACTTCTCTTTCTGTTTTGGTTAACATGCTAGTGGAGATACGATGGAATTAATAGTCAAACACATCAATGCCTGAGAAGTGCTAATCTTATGTAAGGAAAGAAGTCCAGTTCAGCATGGCACTCGTTTTTTGTTTATTGTTTATTTATTTATTTAAACCAGGAATTAAACTCAGGACCTTGTGCTTGCTAGCATAGCACTGTTTTGTTTTGTTTTGTTTTTGTCTTTCTGAGACAAGGTCTCACTATGCAGCTCAGGCTGGCCTTGAGCTCACTTTGTAGCCCAGGCTGGTCTTGAACTCGCAATGATCCTACTGCCTCAGCCTCCCCGAATGCTGGGATCGCAGGCATGCACCACACCTTGCCCAGTCTGGCACTATTTTTAAGCCAAAATGTTAACCACTAGTGGCTGTCCTTCATAACACAATCTAATACAGTGAGAAGATAGCCCCCAAACAGAACCTAATTTTCGTAATTCAGCAGGTGGTCTGTACATACTGGTCATCACCTTCGTGATTGGTTTGCCTTTAGGCTTACAGCAATATTCAGTGTGTCAGTCAATGGCTAAATCTACGAAATACAAATTTAAAAATACGTTTTTCTCAATTCTGTGTTACACAGATGTAATGGTTGATACACTGTGTCAACTTGAGAAGTTTAAGCAACTCAGCAGGGAGCCAGGGTCCTTACTCTGTAAACATCCTGAGCCTGGGTAAGAGGAGGGCACAGAGATGGTGTGGGAGGTAGCCAGCATACAATATAAGAGAGAAAAAGAGGCTTGCCCCCTCCAATTTTTGCTCTTGCTACTTTTGCTGTCCTCTGCCACCTTAAAGTGTTGCCCCTGTGACCCGCCACCCTGCCTTGGAGCCAACTGATTATGGACTGAAACCTCCACAAACTGTGAGCTAAATAAACTTTTCCTTCCTTAATTTTGGGGCATCAGGTATTTTGTCTCAGCAAGGAGAGAAAAGTAACCAACACAACAGGCCAATAAAAATGTATCTATAATGCCAGTGTGGTGGTACACGCCTGTAATAACAGCACTCGGGAGGCTGAGGCAAAAACCTCACAATTCGTTGTGAGTTCGAGACCAGCCTGGGCTACAAAGTGAGCTCAAGGCCAGCCTGAACTGTATAGTGAGACCCTGTCTCAGAAAGACCAAAAA
>NW_004955484.1:7665162-7678121 GCF_000276665.1 Chinchilla lanigera
TATATATAAAATCTTTGTGTTTAGAATGAACAATTGTTTTCTTTGACTTTATTCTCCTACTTCCTAGCTTGTTAAAAACCCTACAAGGGCTGGGGATATACTTCAGGGGCACAAGTGCCTTCCTGGCAAGCACAAGGTCCTGAGTTCAATTCCCGGTACAAACAAACAAAAAACCCTGTGAGTAGGCATTATTAATATCCTCATTTTACATATGAGGACACTGAGCCACCAAGAAGTTAAGAAACATTTTCAGGATCATACAGCCAGTAAGAAGCAGCTCAATATTTGAACCCTGGCAGCTTATGCTCTTAAGATTCAGCTTGTAAGGCGTGGAGGAGTGCAGGTAGAGCCTACGGCATGTGGGCCACAGCAGGCATGCAGCGCCCTCTCTGTCAGCATGTGAGCCAAGTCACCCCAGCAGCTGAGCATCAGGTAAGAGTTGGTTTTTTCTAAACCAAACTAAAATGTCAGTATTTAGGTTTAATTCCAGCGCTGACACCGCGATAAATAAGTGGTTTTTGGGGCTGCAGTTTGGGCACTCAGTCTCTAACTGGTTTGTCATCACTGGCTTAGAGCAACTTCTTGTAAGTTCCTGCTGCTGAAGCTGCTGCTTTTGTATGAGACAGGATCTCACTATATAGTTCAGGCTGGCCTTGAACTCATTATGTAAGCCGGGTTGGCCTCAAATTCACGGTTACCCTACTGCCTCGCTCTTCCCAACCTCCCGAGTGCTGGGATCAAGGCATGCACCACCATGCCCGGCCTCCTCTTCTGTTTTGTAGTTCAATTCTTGGCACCATCGCATGCCAGCTGAATGAGTCTTGGACAAACTGCTGAAGGTGTCTGAGCCACAGTTTCTTTATCTATCACATGGGCCTAGTAGCAGCTTCTTTATAGGATTTGTTGGGAAAATTAGATGAGCCTGCCAACTTGGCACACAGTACACATTTAATGAGAGTTTGTACTCTTCCTTCCCTGCTGGACATCCCTCTTCTTTTTATGTTTATTGCTGCTCAAAAAGTGTGAAACTTCTATTTCTCATTCCACTGAGAACGGAGCCCAGCAGAGCTCCATGAGGAGGAGACTAGGCAGCTGTAGCGAAGAGGATACTACTGCTGACATTCTCGTAGTGGGCATGTTTGCAGGACATGTGCTAAATCCCCAAACAGGGGCTAGTTCATCTCAACCCCTGATCTGCCCTCACCCGCTACCGTAACAAGCCTTTCAGTACACAGATGTTGGTTTCAAAGCCATACTTCTCCACCCTGTTCCAGAGGGATGAAACAAGAAAACTCACCTAACGCCCTGACTATTCGCATCAGGACTTCTCCCACTTTCATTCTGGTCTCAGGTGTGTGTCTGCCTTTGCCGCTGTCATATTGAGCCAACAGGTCAACCAAGATTTTCTCAGGGTAGACATCTGAGAGTAGGGCGATTCCTAGGGTTCAAAAACAAACAAAAAAAAAGAATTTATTACTGTGTGAAAGGCAAACAAACCCAGATATTCTGTGATGAGATGAACACAGAGACATCTAACTCCAGGTGTAATTCTACCAGCAGGGGCAGCCCTTTATTAGAAGAGACAATATATTGAGGGGAAAGAAGATGGGCCTGGGAGTTCAGACTCCTGGATTCGCCTAGTCCCAGCCCAACCTCAAAGCTCTCTTGCTGCACTGACATTCTATGACCTATGGGTTGTGGATGCTTATGGTGGAAGCTAGATGATTACATATCATGGCAGAGATTCATCTGGCAGCAGGCGGCAACTACTAGGGATTCTGATTCTAAGACAGTGAGGTTTGAAGCCTACACCGTCCCAGCCACTGTATAAGCCTGAAGCACAGTAGTGCTTCCTGCCTTTGCTTGCTTTGTTCTCCTCTCCATTGGCATTATTCGCGATAAACTATCAATGATGAGAATAAGCAGCAAACATTTTCAGAGCATTTTGGGCATGACGATTAGACCGAAGTGTATGGCTGAGTTTCCAGATCAATAAAAACAGGGAAGATCCTGCCCCTGAGGCCTCCTTCCTAGAACCCTTCTGCCATGGATGCCAGGCCCTTCTTCATACGCGACCCACGACAGTGTTATTAGATCTGAGCCGTCATCTGGGGTGGGATGAGGGGAGACTTGACCTCAGACAGGACCAGAACAAGTCTCTGGTCTCCCAATTCTATAAATTCTATACAAATTCCACTATTCAAGGGAACAAACTTATATCCTTCTAGAGACAGTGAAAAAAAGAAAAAAAACTAAAGAAAGAAATAGGGCTTTCAAAATATATCGAGGATGAGAATGCTTCTCAGCACCTCCGGTCCCTGGCGCCTAGTCAGGATTTTCTCAATAATCCCCTAACTGGTCTCACTGCTTCTTCCCCTTTTCCCTCATTGCAGCTCAAAACAATTAGGGTTAAAACCTAAGCCAGGCCCCTTCATTCTTCTGTCCAAAGCCCTCAAGGGTTTCCTTCTCCCTTAGGTGGGAGTAGCCCCGCCCCACATTGCCTCCGTCTCTGCCTGACCCCTCTCTGACCACATTCTCAAGCCCTCACTGTCCTCGGCCTTCCGGCCACCTCGCTTTTCTTCCAGGAGACCTCGCTGTCCGGGCTTGGCGTCTCTGCACCACTCCCTGCTTCCATCCGCTTCAGCGGATCCTTTTCCAGGAAGCCTTGCAACTTGCTCCCAAACTTCTCCTCACAATATTTGTAAAATATAAAGCGGCAGTTTCCTTTCTCCTGCCACTCTTTATCCCTCCCACTGGCTTCATTTTCTTCTTAGCGCATATTAACTGAAGGTCACGTATTTCCTTATCTACTGTCTGCTCTCCTCCGTGGAATGTCAACTGCTCGACACCAAGGATTTTGTTTCCTGCTGTATCCCCAATGCCTAGAACAGTGCCAGCACTTAGCAGGTGGTCAATGACTGTTAAACGATTCCATGAATGACTAAAGAAGGCTCAAAAATGCAGTCTTGATGTAAACTTCAGGAATTCAGGAAGAGGAGGGGGATGGAATAAGAAGAAATGCTGAGAAATCTGTGATTATTTTTCATCTGAGTTTATCATTTTCCTGTCTAAGCAGACAACCTTGCAGGCAACATCTATGCACTGTTTTCTATGGTGCAGAATCTGATTCCATCCTCTTATAAATTAAGTGCACTGTCTTTCCACTCCCGCACCTCTGGTGAGCCGTGGAGGCAGTGTACCCGCTGAGGCCGCACCTGTCTGCCCATCCTCTTGCCTGCCCTCCCCACCCCCACCTTTTCTTTGTTTCCGGAGAAGTCTCTGCATGGAGCCCTAACCCATGCTGCCTCCCATGGAGGCTCTAATTTTACAGGAGGAGAAGTTTGCTCTTGAGTTTCAGGCTGTGGCAAAACTTGAATTACACAGTTCCCTCTTGGCAAAATGTGACACTGTCATGGTAGTTTGCTCTATTGTGTAAAGTGATAGGGAGGTCCTTGGAGAGTCAAGGTGGAGTTAGAAAACATTCTACTGTAGGAAAAAAGTCTGTGGCTTAAGAAAAAGGTAAATGAAGCAAGGTGTGATAGTACATGTCTATAATTTTAGACTCTGGGAGGCTGAAGCAGGAAGCTTACAAGTTTGACCCTAGCCTGGGCAACTTAGAGAAATCCTATCTAAAAAAAAAAAAAGTAAAGGAACTGTTTATTAAGGGAGTGAAAGGAAACACCTTCCAAGTTCTAAGAGCCCAAAAGAAAAGTGACTTGGTAGGTGCTAACTGCAATTCCCCCAGGTGTGTATCACTGATGTATTGCAAGGTCTGGTATATATCACAGAGCCACAGCTTTTGTTGTAGCTTTCAGGAATTTGTTTGCTTTTAGGAATACAGGTGTTCTTTGTTACTGAAAACAGTGGGAAAAATGGGGTCTGCTATATAAAAGTTAGATCTATGTCTAACTTCCCCAAATCTATTTATTACTAAAACCCCTCCTACTGTTGTTTATTCCTGTTTTCTTAGTATTTAGCAGAAAAGTTGTTTACTTCTATGATCATATTACCCTGACCAAGCGAGCTCCTGATATCCCCGCTGCGGTGGACAGGTGTGTGGCTGTGCTCAGACTGCATCTCTCTCCTGCCACAACGCCCCGGTGCCCCTGCAGGAGAGCCAGCTCCCCGCTCTCAGTCCGTGTGGGGCTGACAACACTCTCTCCTCACAATGACTGATTCAGGAATGAGCAATGACACTTGATTCTGGAATCATTTTGGAACACCGGGAAAGACAGGTTTTGTTTTGTTTTGTTTTTGTTGTTTTTTACATCCTGTTTGAAGTTATTAATCCGGAGCTACCAGCGCCCACCATGTGGGGAAAGCCTATCCAGGAATGACACCAACACCTAAGAGTCAGGACAAAAGAGCAAGGCAGAAAAAGGAAGCGGCCTGATGACATTCTTTGAGCTGCCAAAGCAACCCAACTGCATTTTTTTAAAATTTGTGAGACAAGTCTAGTGTGATTAAGCTGCCCAGGGTGGCCACTAAGCTGCTCAGGCTGGGCTTGACTTTGTGATCTTCCTGACTCAGCCTCTCAGAGTGCTGAGATTATAGACATGCACCAACATAGCTAGCTGATCCAACTGCATTTTACCCAGCAGACTTTTTAGACACATAAGCCAATACATACTCTCAGAGGCTTTTGTCCATTTTTTAATTTTTTTTTTCCGGTACTGGGAATTGAACTCACAACCTCGTGCTTGCCAGGCAGGCGCTGTGCTGCTGAGCCAAATCCCCAGCCCCTGTCCATTTTTTCTTCAACCAAAGGAATTCTTTGGTTAAGATTTGTTTTTCAGCCAGTTATGGTAGTGCACACCTATACTCCCAGCACTCAGGAGGAGGCTGAGGCAGAAGAATTGCCACGAGTTCAAGGCCAGCCTGAACTACATAGCAAGACCCTATCTCAAAAAACAACAACAAAAAACCACTTCTCTTTTTTCTATAAGGCTAAGTTTTAAATTCTACCATGGGACTTTATGTTTTCCTATTCTTTCATTAAAAGGCTGCCAACAGCAAAGGACAGTTTCCTTGTTTCCCATAAACTCAGTTGTTAGCAATTGTTTGTCTTCCTGTTGGCTTGCTCCACAGACTGCTGCCAAATGGTCCTTGGACCGTTGTTTAAGTTTTACTTTCTAAGATACAGTTGCTGCCTATGAGTTTATAAAGCCCTGGAGGACAAAGGCAGTTCCCAACTTAGTCATCCAGCAGTCAAGAAAATCATACATGGCGGTTAAGACTATGACAATAAATGTATACAATTTTTTTGTAGTTTTTGTTTCTTATTAGAAAAGTCTTCTAATTATGACATGCTGAGGTTAAAGTCATAGCCTTCACATAATCCTTGGTCCCTCATATTTGATAATTCCTTCATAGTCTGAAAATGGGGTAATTTCTGGGGCACAACAGGCTTTAAGGAAGCATGACACATTAATCCCTTTGGCAATGAGAACCAAATGATCGTGTGAGAGATACCTTCTGCTCTGATCACAGGAAAATGACTACACATTTCAAGATGTGGTGTAACAGATAAGATATGTAGAAGGTAAAGGGGAACCCAAACCGGCAAGAGCTCAGGAAAGCATTCTGTTTTGAGGCACAGCATAGGATACAGGGGAATGAGCTCAACTGAAAAAATATTACTGAAAGTATTTCCTGCAATAAAATACGGTCAACTTTGTAAAATAACTGTTTCTGCCAGAAATGTATTTTGACTGAAATAGTGTTGACTTCGAGATGATCACTCAGCATGCTGCTCAGAGACTTTGCAGCCCTTCAGCAGTTAAAGGAGTTTAGGAGTAGTTTCGCTTTACACAGTGCTCTTCTCGGAAAGATGGCCTGATTTTAAATGTCTTTGTTGACTGGCTCTATCCCAGGAACCTACTAAACCATCTCTACTTTTTTTTTTTTTTTTTCTTGGTTTTTCTCCGGTACCGGGAACCGAACTCATGACTTTGCGCTTGCCAGGCAGGCGCTTTTTGCCGCTGAGCTAAATCCCCAGCCCCTAAACCATCTCTACTTTAAAACTAACCCAGGCAGATAACAACCTCCTAAAATATTCAGCCAGCCACCTACTCACTTGAATTTCTCAGGTATTCCCTGCCAACAAAACTATAAGAAACACACAGTCCCACAGACTATATGATTCTATTTACAGGAATTATCCCAACTAGGCAAATCTATATAGAGAGAAAGTAGATGTAGTGGTTACCTAGGGTGGTGAGAGTTGGGTCGGGGAGGCGGAGCAACTGCTAATGAACAAGGAATTTCTTTCTGGGGAAATAAAAAACAATCTAAACTTGACTGTCAAGATGGTTACACATTCTGTGAATACCCTGAAAACCACTGAACTATACATTTTAAATGGAATAAATTGTACGGTGTAGGAACTTTATCTCCAAAAGCTGTTATATACATGTACTGAAACATGACATGTTACTTCATAAATATGTATCATGTTTATTTTTTATGTATCAGATAGAAATAAATTTCAATTTTAAAAAATTATAAAAACTGTAGGAGAATTTCATGTCTGCTCTTTCAGGCTTGTAGATAGAAAGCAAACGGGTAAAATAGCACAGCACATCTTAAATGTAAAGGGAAACCCACTGCCAAGGGCAAAGTATTAGCTTATTTGGTATCCAAATCTGCTTTGGTGGCTCCTGTAGCATAATAGTAGAAAAAAGAGAGAAAACAACCTGATATTTGTGAGCTAAATGGAAAAAAATCAAGTACCTCACATTTTGCAGAATGTCTTACATTTGTAAGAATGTTCTGTTTAAATATTTAAATTCTGTGGTAAGCCAGAAATTCTACGCAAAGAATTTATCTTAATAGATAATACAAGCATAAGTAGAAATTTTCTATGCATAAAATAATCGCTCTAGTGCTATTTATAACAGAGAAGAATTGAAACAAATTAAAGATTCATAAATAGAGGACTGGTAAATCACAGTCATTCCTATGCAGTACTGCAATATAATGTATACATCCACCTTTCCCCAAAAGGAGCAGCAGCTTTTTAAGAACTGTTATAGAATGAGTTGTAAGATCTGTTCATAGCTGAAAGGAAAAATATACTGCAGTGTGTACAGAACTCAGGCTGTATTTGTGTACTAAGGGGAAATCTATATCAAATATTTCTGGAAGGATACAGTATTCAATAAACTAATGATATTGGATTTTAGGAAGGGAAACTGGGTGACTAGGAAAGAATTTGCAAGTAAACATGGCAGAATGACCACAAACATTTATATTCTTTTTTGTTTGTTTGTTTGTTTGTTTTTTTCTGGTACCAGGAATTGAACTCATGAACTTGTGCTTGCCAGGCAGGCGCTGTGCCGCTAAGCAAAATCTCCAGCCCCTACATTTATGTTCTTTTACTCAGGAAATCCCACTAAAGTGGTAACTAATGAGTAAAAAAGGTATAAACCCACAAACAAGGAAAAAGAATGCGATAGTTGTGAAAGGTTGAAGTGTGGGGAAAAAAAGACAAAGATGGAATAAAATAATGGTAAGAGTTTGACACAGCTACTTGATCATTTGGAAAAATTCAGCAATGAGTAAGTGGGAAAAGAAAGCAAATACAAAAGACGGACCACTGTGCTATCGTCAGCAATAAATATTCACACAGCCAGCAGTAAACAATGACCAATGATTGAGCCCAACTGTGAAGGAAAAATGCCAGGAGGAGGGATCTGAGTGTGTATGTACACTATGTCCACACTTTTTATGCAGAAAATTAGGTAATATCCAAATATTTTTTAAATTAAGAGAGGTTATTATAAACATTTTATTTAGAAATGTGGGGGTAATTACTAGAAGAAAGTGCTTGAGAAAGGGAGAGAGTTGAAAATAAGAATCTCTGGGGCTTAGAGCTGAGGTTGGGGTTAAGAAACAGGCTAAGGGGCCCCTGTGTTCCCTCTCGCACGGTGGCCGCCCTCACCCACGCTCTAGGGTGTACTTATTTTCTTACTTTCTGCAAGCTCACTCTGCACAGCCTGTTTCTTTTCCTACCTTGAATAAAACTTTGCTATCTTAAAAAAAAAAAAAAAAAAAGAGGCCAACAAACAAGATTTTTGAGTTTTACAAACTATGTTCAAAGTAATTAAGAGAAATAAGTTAATTTTTAAAACTAGAAAGACAAGAAAATATATATTAATCTGTAGAGAAACCTGTAGTTCAAAAGAATGATGAGTGAGGGTTAAGAGAAGGGGTCAGACACAGGGAAATTTTCCTTTTGCTCATGAAAAGATAATCAATCACCCATCTCTGTTGTTCTCTCTTGCAGCTCTAAGTCACATAGGCAAGAAAGGTAGAATTCTGAAAAGGAAAATACTATCCTTTAGCAACATACTTCAGTTGGTACATTTGAGAGCCCTCTTTATTATGGAAACTAACAGTACTTTCAGCACCAAGAATCCAGGAAGTTGCACAAACTGGGGAAGTTGGTTATTAATTCGAGGAAGTACGGGGAGCTCAACTGGATAGCTGGGCTGTCTTTGTAATTAGACTAAGTGATACCGCTAGCATACCAATTTGATGTTTAGCTTTTCTAAAGGCCCAAAGCTGTATTAAATGTGGACAGGTCTCAATAAAGGTATAAAGATTCAGAATGAGAGAGTGTTACTCAGTCCTGAGAAAAAGACTGGGTTATACCAATGAGCGAAGAGGCTAACAGTTGAAGATTTGTAAGAACCATACCTAGAAGTGTCTATTTAAGTCAGGACCTACATAATACACTCAAACACTAAGATAATGCCATTATGCTGGTGTAAGTTGTTTTCTAATTTCCGTTGTGGACAGGAAAAAGTAAAAGTGACTAAAAATATTTTTACTGACAGCTATCTTACTGGAAGTCACTTGAATCATGAAATGTTACGAATGAAAGAGAACAGCTAAGACATTAAAACACACTGAGTGACTTAAGTATGCCAGGCACTGTCCTAAGTACTCCATAGGCGTTCATTCCTGTAATGGCCCCAACAGTCCTTTGCAGGAGCAGCTACTATTACTGTGGGAGACCTTATAGGAGGACTAAGGCGTGACTGGCCTCTTCCGCGAGCGCTAGATAGGAAGGTGGGGTGAGTGCACGCTCACAGGCCGCAGGGCAAGTGCACACAGCTGAGATCCTGTTGTTTACCCGCACATGTATCGTGGATGGTGGGAGGCAGATGAATCGTACCTTACTCTAGTTGTTTGTACCTATGTCCAGTGAATGAAGGCAGAGAGTGCCAGTCACTTGGGCCTGTTTGTCAAAGGGAGACAAAGGGGCCCCAGGCCACATCTGAACCTAACTCCCTTGTCTCTTTGTTTTTCATTCTCATCGTCCTTCAGCGAGGCACGAAGCTCGCAGGCTGGCTCCTACATATTATTATTAATTTTATGGAGGAAGAAGCTGAGCAGAGTGGAGAACACCAAATGCATCACTGCAGAGCAGAGCTGCCATCCTGCATGCTCAGTTACACTCACACCATGGCGATGCCTAGGAGAAAATAACGGCTGGAATAGCTAACTTCACAAATCCTAACCCTAAAGACAGCAAAGCTTACATTTTCAAGTGTGTATGTAAGATTCGCCTCTGCCTCACTCCACAGAATGTATCCTCTGACGACCCAAGGTGGGAGAGAGGAGAGGCTCCCTACCCTCACCTTCTCCACTGCCTCTGGCTAGACTTCCTAGAGGCTGCTTTGTTCCTACTTGGTTTCTTTATTTAGCATGTGGAAATGGGGGTAGTAATGTTAATGAAATTCACAAATGATTCTAACTTGAGATGCTGCCAATTTTAGTAATGAGAGAAGAGCGATACAAAAGGGACACGGAAAACTAGGATTTTAATGAATTTCAGATTTTTCATCTAGCGACTCAAACGCCTCCATTCTGCTCCTCCACTCTGTAGTGAGACTTGAACCCAGGCCTTCGCCCTGAGCTATATCCCTAGCCTTTTAAAAAATTGTTGTATTTATTTTTACACAGGGTCTTTTTATTTTTTTATTTCTATTTTTTGGTTTTTTTTCCAGTACCGGGAATCGAACCACAGGGTTTTTTTTAAATCAGAAATTGCCCAGGCTGTGCTTGAACTTGCAGTCCTCCACCCTGGCCTCTCAGAGTGCTGGGATTACAGGTGTGCGCCACTACATCCAGCTTTCCATCTTTACAGGCTACTATAAACGCTCGCGATCTCTTAGTCTACTACCCACCCCAAATAAAATCCAAAGCAGCACTGAAAACCTTAAGTCTCCTTGTCAGTGCTGCTTCTATTAAATATCTACAGATGATAACAGAGGAGAAGAAATGAGAAGTCAGGAAAACTGTGTGTCAAGACGATCATGGATTCTGCTGCATAAGAACAAAGCTGCCCTAATATCGACTAATGGCACACGGATGGGAAAGAGGGAGGGAGGAAGAGAGGGAAGGAGGGAGGAAGGAAGAGAGGGAAGGAGGGAGGAAGGAAGAGAGGGAAGGAGGGAGGAAATACAGCAATTAGTTCTACTTTGAAAGTAATCACTGCTCTTTGTAATTAGAGAACCTACGTTTCAGCTGATCATGGGTGAGAAATAAAAAGGCAAGTTGTCATTCATTAAATTCTTTCTATGTAGCTTTCAAAGAGTGAAAAATCATGTCATCATTCTCTTTATGCTAGCAAAAGAAACATTTACTGCTAAGAAGAAAAGAGGGGATTCTGGTATCCAAGAAAACTTTTGAGCTGATTCACTCTTTCTGCTGAATCTAAGTATGAAAATAAAACACTCTATACCTCTGAAAACCTGGTGATGTCCTGGTAAGAGGCGTAGCATCTAAACTTTGGGTTCGTTTGTTCCTAGGTTTTCTCCTGGCGTTTCCCCTCAAGCCCACCCACAGAAGCTGCTAGATAAGTGAAACGGATGTGTCAGGATCTCACTAGTTTGGGAAAGCCAAAAACTTCCAAGGAACATTATCACCTGGCCTTCAGCTCTGGCAAGACAGGGCTGATCTTTCGTACCCTCTAGGGTCCTGAAGAATGGCTGGTGGGGTGGAGACATAGTCTGAGCCTGGGGAACCAGCCAGTGACAGAGGCGAGATAATAAGCTCTTCTAAACTCTTTTTGCTTAATTAAGCTAGCAGATGTCCTGATGAGATGATTGGGCAAGTCTTGTAATAGGAGCTCCAGGCTTAGAGAAAGTGATCATTGTGAAATCAGCAACCAGACACGCAGGGCTTAAAATTGTAGCTTCATACAGAAACCAAGCAGAAAGACTATGACAGTCCTTCAAAGAGCAGGGCATGGTGGGACATGCCCATAATTCCAGTTTCTCAAGAGGCCGAGGCAGCAGGATACCAAGTTTGAGTCCAGCATAGGTAGCTTAGTAAGATTCCCCTAACCTTTCTCCTCCCTCCCCCATATCAAAATAAAGTTTAAAAAGGGCTGGGTATACAGCTTGGTGGTAGAGTGCTTGCCTAGCAGGCATAAAAGCCCTGGGGTTCAATCCCCAGTACTGAAGAAAAATCCTTTTCTTCCTGAAAAGTGCATACACACATGAATACTGCCTATAATTTTGGAGAGCTACCATGCCTAGTTAGGGACTCCATAATCCTGTACTGCACTAAGTAGTGAGTTATAAAGGACACCTATGGAGGGAAAGGAGAGCTTTTAAAAATTGACTTTGCATCCTGGGTTCTATCCTGAAAACCACAACAAAAAGCTAGCTTTGGTTCCATAACAAAACAACTTAAAAGTTTTTCTTCCCCCAAAGATGTAAGTAACACACAGTCACTTTAAAAGATGCAAATACCACAAAAAAGTATAAAGTAAAATAAAATCACCTGTGGGGAATATGGGCGCCTCAAGGAGTAAAGGCAGACCGGGGTAGGCTTCTTTTCAGAGTAATAAAAATGTTCTGAACCTGACAGGGTGATGGACCCACAACGGTGTGAATATACTAAAAGCAACTCATTTACACATTTTGAAAGAGTGTATGGCCGGGCACGGTGGTGCATGCCTGTAATTCCAGCACTCGGGAGGCTGAGGCAGGAGGATTGTTGCGAGTTCGAGACCAGCCTGGGCTACAAAGTGAGCTCAAGGCCAGCCTGAACTGCATATCGAGACCCTGTCTCAAAAAGATCCCCCCTACAAATAATAAAGTGTTTAAAAAATAAATAAAAGAGTGTATGGTGAGTGAGGCATGATGCACACCTGTAAGCCGCCACTCAGAGAGCATGAGGCAGGAGGACTGCAAGTTTGAGCCCAACCCTGGTAATTTAGCAACCGGCCAAGACCCTGTTTCAAACTAAAAAAAAATTTAAAAGGGGCTAAGGATGTAACTCAGTGTGAAGGCCCTAGGTTCAAATCTCTAGTACCCCCTCAAGACTATTGAATGTGAATTAAATCTCAATAAAGCTGTTTCCAAAAAATTGTGTGAAATCTGAAATTAGCATAAACATTTTGGTGTTTTCTCTTTTGTAGCTCATTATTTGAATAAATATACACACAGTGGGTTTTTTTTTTTTGTCTTTTTGAGAGAGGGTCTTGTAATGTAGTTCAAGCTGGCCTTGAGCTCACTTTTTTAAATTTATTTTAAAAATAAAAGAAGAAAAAACATAATAACAAATAGACATTCATTTACAAAATAGCATAAGAACAAATATAAGCAATACTGAATTACAGACAAAGTGGTAGGAAATTAACAATGGTTATTGTATTACATATTGATATCTTTAAAGTGGTTTCTCCAGGAAAACAAATAGAGACATGCAAGATGGATCAAATAATCATTAACTGATCCTTTCAGTAAAGTGACAGAAGACAGCAGTAAAACTATGTTAGCTATCCTGTATATACATATATACATAATTTCCCCTTCTTTCTTTTCTCTTTTCCCCCATCCCAGTTGCTCTTTACTTTTGAGCAGTTTCCTTTCGTTTCACAATGTCTATCATACCTCTTAATTTTTATTCACTCTTTCAAGTTCTTTTTTTTTTTTTTT
>NW_004955484.1:7678783-7703224 GCF_000276665.1 Chinchilla lanigera
TCTTGCTATGTTGCCCAGGCTGGGTGCAAACTCTTGTCCTCCAGCCAAGGCCTCCCAAGTAGCTGTGATTATAGGCATGTGTCATCTTGCTTGGCAATTTTGTCTTTTTTTTTTTTTTTTTTTTTGGTAGGTTGAGAGAGGCTTATTCCCCCATCTGGCATGGCTTTTACACTAGATAGTTCAAAGAGATCCAATGATAATGTTTACAAATTTAATAGCAATATTATTACTTTGGGTGGTTGAAACAGAAAAGATTTCTTTAGCATTAATTCAGTTAAAAGGAGGAAAAGAGTCAATGTGAAAAAAAAAACAAACAGCAAGACAAGAATATATAGAAGTAATCTGAATCTATGGCATAAATTACAAAGCACGGCTAACAGCTTTAGACTAAAGGCAATGGAAATAATATTTTCATATATTTACATACTGATAGGGTGACTACCATGTGTCAGGTAGGGTTACTTGGTGATACAAATGCAATGCCTGTCTAGACAGAGGCAACAAATTAGCCAGTGATTACAAGACAGCATGAGTTAATTCTGCATGTTCTGTGCATAATGATGGCATAGATGGAGGGGAATTAAAAGAGGGGTAAACGAGGGTGAGGCTTCCTGAAGATGGACAAATGAGCTGCACTGCCAAAAGCACTAATATTCTTCAACCGAGAGCTGCCTCAGGGGCCATCTGTATGACTACTCAATGTGGAAAGACTTCTCAGGCTTTCTTACCACTAGTAGAGGGACCCACCTCCCATTTCTACAGCAAGGTAGATTCTCCAGAAGTAACTGTTCCACGGATACAAACATTTCCAAAGCTGCTTTCCAAACATGTTACAATTATTTTCTTAGCAATAAATAGTGCACAGGTGTGACAGTTCCACTATATTTAGTCAGTAATGGAAATTCCCATTTTAAAAATACCTGTTTACGTTTTCTTTAGCCATTGATCTACTGGATACTTTTCTTTTAACCTTTGGGACCTCTTTATATAATAAAGAAATTAACTGTCTGCTTGTCCTTTAAAAAAAAGAGACAAGACTACTGAGATATAACTCACCATAAAGTTTACCATTTTAATGTGAATAATTCAGGGGCTTTTAGGATATTCATACAGATGTGCAACCTCAGCACTATTTAATTCCAGAACATTTGCGTCACTCCAAAAAAGGAACTCCCGCCCATTAATCACTTTCTTTTTAGTGACATGAGTCACTTTCCTTTTTTTAACTGGAGCCCCTGGCCCTAAGCAACCACAAATCTATTTTCTGTCTCAATAGATTTATGTATGCCCTTTGTGTACACATTTTTTAAAAATTATACTTTGTATTTTAATTGAGTTAAAGTTTTGTTTTGTGAGTGTGTAGTACCGAGGATTGAACCCAGGAACACTTTCTGCAGGGGAGAGGGCAGTACTTGGGATTGAACCCAGGGACACTCTACCACTGAGTAGACGTAGCACTCATGCCATCTTCCTGACTCTTCTTGCACAGGATGAGGATTTTTACAAAGTGAGGACCCTGGTCCACTGCTGAACCACTTAGTTAAACTTCTACACTTCTCAAGTTGACACAATGATTCAACCATTACATTCTAGAGCATAAATAGCCACCCAAGGGCATGTCCTCTATACCCTAGGATGTGGAACTGCTGGGTTACTTAGTTAAGCTTCTAAACTTCTCAAGTTGACACAATGAATCAACCATAACAACCTAATTCTGTGTCTCTTTTTCATTCCCCTCCGCCTCAGGTACAAAACTCATAGGCTGCATCCCACAAGAACATATTTGTCACACATATTGATCACATTCATCATATGGAATTTGTACATAATATAACTTTTTTCCCCATTCCCCTCCCTTCAACTCTTCTTCCACTCCCCACTTTAAAAGCTTTGTTTCCATTTTTTCTTCTACTTTTCCCCTTTTCTCTTCCTTCCCTTCCCCCTCCTCCTTCCTTTTCCACACACTGAGTTTTTAAATTTTAGTTATTTTACTTTTCACATCCCATTTGGTTTTTCCAAATTTGTTAGAGCATTTTTTGTTGCTTCTTACTCCCTAAAGACATTTTGAGGCTTCCTTGTATTTCTTTAAATATAGTAATAGGCATGTATACTTCATAATTTGTGTGTGACAACCCTAGCATCTGAAGTCCACTAGGACCTTGTTTTCATATGCTTGGCTATTATGTGACTGTACTTATTACTAGGTTTAAATAATTATTAAAAAGGAAGGAGGGAAGTGGAAAGTTACTGCTTACTGGTGATAGAGTTTCTGTTTATGATGATGAAAACCTTCGAACAACAGTGGTGATATCTTAGTGTTGGAGGGTTTTTGACTCTCACTTCCATGTGGGCTTTCATTTCTGCAACTTGCCCTTCAAGGCCTTGAACCCACAGCTTGAGGTCAAGTAAACTCCTCAGGTAAATGTTTTTATGAAGAGTTACTTCTTAAAGTTCTGGTTTTCCTTTATGATGTTGGCTTAGTAATCCCCTGCTTTCTCGTTTGTTCTTTACTGCTTTTCTGGTATTTTAAATACATTACCCTGTATGATAGTTGTTTTCAGTTGAGCTGCCTCATCTTTACTACAAACGTAAGACAGAAATCTCTTTTCTTCTAGATTCTGTATAGTCTGAACTGAAGATTAAAGATTTTAATTCTCCTAACACACATAGTGCATGCTAAGGCTCTTTTGCTGTAAGGTAATGACATATCAGATTTTCCATATATGATTTCTGTCATTGTAAACCACATCTTCACTCCTGCCTCTGCCTGTTGTCTCACTTGGCTTCATTGGAACTGAACATACAACACCTGACCACTGACCTAACTGGTCGTCTCAGCAACCTAATAAGTGTTACATGTAGCAGCCCCGACCCCATGCTGGCGAGAGAGCGAGCCCACTGTGCCATTCAGAGCCAGTTAATAGTAGAACAGGGCTGCTCTAGGAGCTGTCATTTTCCTCGCTGGTCTCCTGACAGCAACAGCATCTGGACAGACACATGCTGCATGAAATGTGGCTGCTGATTTAACCACTTGGTTGCTGAACTGCAAGACAGGAAATAATGGATATATTCAATCCTATCTAATTAGTATGCTCTGACTTAATAACTTTGCAAACTGAATCACTTTACAGACTAAATATAGAAAAGTTATTATTATGGTCTGGTTTCTAAGCAACCATTTCATTAAGAAAAGCGCCACTTGGGAAAAACATCTGTTTGTCAGTAAGATTTCTGCTGTCATCATATAATTTCATGGTGAAAAGGCCATGGTCACTCCGTGCTTTAGTAATCCCTAGTTGTGAGAAGGTCACCAGGGGGGACTACAACAGAGGCAGCCATCTGTTTCAATCTGCACTAGTCCCTGAACCTTGTTATCATGAAACAATTCAGTTTCCCTAAACAGCCATGTAATTTAAAAAACATTTTCTCCTGATCATAAAAGCAATGCACGTTCGTACTAGAAAATGTAAAAAACCTTAAGTGAAAAGGCACAAAGAAGAAAAAGGAATCACCTTTTTTGATGCCTTCAGTTAGATCTCATTTGAAAATGGATTCTACTGCTTAAAAAAATTACTTGAAAACTATTGGCCTAAAATAACTCTATATGGTTTTACCTTTGTCATCTGTAATTAGAATCCTTCTCCTAACGATTCAGGGCTGTGTTCTGGACAACTGAGTTCAAAGATTTCTACAGACATCCACACATTCTCATTGCATTTCATGAAAATAGGCTCAAAGAAAGACCGCAGTTTCTTTGTCAGTGGTGAGGAGGTTATTTGGGTGTGTGTGACATGACACATGACATGCGGTAGAAAATCTCCTCCCTAGGGCAGATAGATGGCCTAAAAGAGTGATTTTTCAAACCCTTTTTTTTTTAAAAAAAAAAAAAAGCAGCAGAACCTCGTTTTTACATGAAAGCTTGAGAGAGGGCTCAGTGAAAGAGAAAAAGCAGAACCATCTGGTTAGAGCGGGGCTGCATGGTGCTCGGAGCCCGCTCAGCCCACCCCTTCCTTGCTGACCCTGAGGGTTCTGGAGAACGCAGGATTCACGCAGCCCTTGCTGTCCACTGCAGACCTGCTGTGCTGCTCTTCCTGCAGCCTGCGATACTCTTCCCTCCCCCTTTACCAAGTGAACTCCTAATCACGATTCAGCTTCCAGCTGATGGGGTCACTTCGGGTCGCTTCTCCCTTTCCTTCTCTGTCAGGTGAAATCTCCCTGAAACAAGCTCTGCAGCACCCTGTGCCTTCTCTACAGAGGACCCAGCAAGGGCACATTTTAAATTTGTTTGTGTGATTATTTGATTAATATTTGCTTCCTCCAACTGTAAACTCCACGAAGGCAGGGCATGCTGCTATTTCTCAGCAGTGCACCTACCTCAAACATAATATTGCTCAATAAATATTTGTTAAATGAACGCCTATACATTTTAAGGTATTAAGGAAAAAAATGGTCAAAAAATATTTTAGCCAGCTCTCGTGGTGCACCCCTGTAATCTCAGCACTGGGGAGGCTGAGACAAGAGGATCACTGTGCATTCAAGGCCACCCTGTCTTGAAAAACCAACAATGATAATAATAATAATAATAATACTGATGTACAATTTTTTTTCCTGGCTCAGCTGTGTATCCAGACAAGATCCAAAAAAGAATTGGACAATCTTTTTGCTGTGTGTTAAACAGACTTACTTTACCCTTCCATGTTAGCCTCTGAAGCACTGTGTCAGTCTTAAAAAAACACAGACAAAGGTGATACACTTTCTGTCCCTATCTAAAGTCAGATTATTAATAAGGAAAAACAAAAGTTGAACACAAAAAGCCTAATCAGCATTGATGATGGGGCAGAAGGGGGTGGCTCAATGACAGCTTGCCTAGCATGCACTAGACTCTGGGTTCAATCCCTAGCACTGGCAATAAATAAATAAGAGGAAAAGAGGAAAAAGGGGAGGGGAGAGGGGAAAAAAGAGGGAGGGAGGGGGGAAGGAAGGAAGGAAGCAAACCTTAGCAACAATGCCCTGGCAGGTGGATGGAAAGATGACACAATTAGGTCTTTGGTAGCTCTCTGTCTGCCATCCTTTCCCTGAGGCTCGATTCAGTCCCAACCTACCTATCTCCTCAGGGACTGCAGAGATACCACAAGGTCAGGAGGCAAAAGGAAGTGTCAAAGTCTAACGCAAAAACTGAAAACAGTTGCCAAACAACAGATACTATGTAGGTGTATTTTTCCACCACTGCCCAAGATCTGACATGACTAGAGAGGAGGATATTGATGCTTCATGAAGTTAAAAATGTTAAACTTATGATTCAGCAACAAAAGGAACTATGTCAGGGTTAATAAAAAATATAATTGGGCTTATTAGGTGTGTGAGCAACTTCACTGGATCACCTTAATCATTCCTGGTGAGATTAGGAATTTTAATTTGTATTTGAAATGAAGAGCAATGTAAGATGCTTGCTTCTAAGCATGGGAAATCACAGGAAGAACAAGGCACCTCTCCAGCTGTTACCTCAATGCAGCTCCAGGGAATTGGATTGTCCCCGACAGTGTGAGAGGACAGGATGCTCTACTTCAAGAGGTCAGCGTTACTTATGTACCCTCTTGCTATTCAGTCCTCTTTCACTCGCCTTCCAGTTCTAACTTTACTAAGAAACGTGGCTGCAGGGAAAAATTTAAGTATCTGTTCTGCAGGGGAGGTACTTACTGACTCCTGAATAGCTTATAAAGTAGACATTTAAGCAACCGACTCTTTCCCCCAAGGTATCTCACAACTGCTTTCTTGGTAAGAGAATCTTGCCTTTGTGACAGCTAGTCTAGGTGAATAGGTGGTGAAAGGTTTGAAATAAGCCCTGGAAACCATGAAATTAAGGAGTATCTAATTGCTTAGCTGAAAATGTCAAGATCTCCTGGTTCCATGGCTTCATTTTCCTGTCTGTAAGAGCAGAGGCCATGGTGATTTGAGAAAGGTGAGAATGGAATGGAGAGAAGGGAAAAGCACGGAGTTGTTTAAGGGCTTTGGTTTTGGAGGTGAATCCAGACTCTATCACTTACTGGCTGGCTAAGTAACAACCTCTGTGTCTTGATTCCTTTGTCTAAAAAAACATGGAGATAAAAATACTGATTCTCATAGGGCTGTACTGAGGAGTAAATGAAGTAACATAAGTTAAAACCGATACATGGCTTAGCGGACAACGCCTGCGTGGCAAGCACAAGGTCTTCAGCTCAATTTCCAGTACAAAAAAAAGCATGATACTTTTGAAATCCAAGGAGGCTGTCACCAAGCCATCACTGGGGACTGGCAACTCTCAGGCTCCCGAGAGCCCACACAGAAAGCCCCGCTGTCTTCCTGCAGCATCCCCACAGCTTCCAGCTCTCACCTCTATGCTCCACTCCCAACTTGGACTGCTGCCCTTCCTGCTAACCCTGCCCCCGTCTCAGACATTGCTGTGCCTCATTTCTGCTTTGGCCTCCCCTTCTCTCTGCACCTCCACATGTCCAAATCCTGCTTGTCCATCCTTCACACTCACAAGAACTCCATGAAAACTATGGTTCTGAATTTTTGCAGTTTATTTTTATAGCAATATAACTCAGCTACCGTGAGTATATTTACAAGGTTGTGTAATGATCAGTATTGTCCAAGGCAAAAACGTTCATCTTCAAAAAAAGAAACCTCATCTCTATTATCATGCACCATCCCCATCCCTCGTCCTCTAGCAACTACTACTTTTTTTTCCCCGTAAGTCATGGTCTCCCTACATAGTGTAGGCTGACCTTGAGCTCTTGATCCTCCTGCCTCAGCCTCCTGAGTGCTGGAATTATAGGTATGTGACACCACATCCAGTTCTACTTTTGATATCTATAGATTTGCCTATTCTGGACATTTTTTATAAACAGAAAGCATACAATGTGTGGCCTTTTGTGCTTGGCTTCTTTCACTTACTACATTTTCAAGGTTCATCCATACTGTAATATGGATCAGTAGTACCACCCTTTTCATTGCCAAATAATATTCCATTATATAAATGTGCCAGACTTGATTTATCCACTCATTTAGGTGATATTTTGGTTTTTCCTAATTTTGGGCTATTATGAATAATACTCATATATAATCTTTTGTGTGGACTTATGTTATCATTTCTCCTGAAGTGGAATATGAATGGAATTGGTCATATGACAATTGTGTTTATCCTTCTGGTAATTGCCAGTCTGTTTTCCACAGCAAATACACAGTTTTACATTTCTTTTTTTGGTTTTTTGAGACAAGATTTGCTATGTAGTTCAGGCTGGTCTTCAACTTACTATGTAGCACAGGCTAGCCTTGAACTCATGGTGATCCCCCTGCCTCAGCCTCCCAAATGCTGAGGTTACAGGTTTGTGCCATCATAGCTTCAATTTTACATTTCTACCAGTAATGTAAGAAGGTTCTGATTTTTTCCATAGCCTCATAATTTGTATTACTTTAAACTAAGTTTTTTAAAACAGCATTTATTAGCACCAGAACTACAACAAATCTCAAAAGTTCTATACAGAAAGCTACGTTTCCCTAAACCACAATCTCAGCATTATGGTTTGAATATGTTCCTCAAAGTTGGAAACAATCACCAGTGCAACTTTGTTGTCTTTTTTTTTTTTTTTTTTTTGTCTTTTTGAGACAGGGTCTCGATATGCAGCTCAGGCTGGTCTTGAGCTCACTTTGTAGCCCAGGTTGGTCTTGAACTTGCAATGATCCTCCTGCCTCAGCCTCCCGAGTGCTGGGATTACAGGCATGCGCCGCGATGCATAAAAGCCCCACCACAGACATCAAAGGTTCTAGTTTAATTCCCAGTTCCCACCCCTGCCATGGGGTTAGATCTTCATGTTTACCATTTCTGGAATGTGTGGTTGTAAACTGGCTGTAAACGCCCTGCCCTTCCTGGACTCCCAAAATGTATTGTTCTTCCCCTAAATGCTCTACCCCTCCAGGATTCTCGGAATGTACTGTTCCTGCCATAAAAAGAAGGAAAAAAAAAAAAAAAGGAGTCCCCTCATTGTTACAGATGTGACACGTGTTTGCCAAACAGGATGCGGTTTTAGGGTGTAAAAGCTACTCTCGTCCCTGGATGGGGACTGGTCTGATCCTTCCCTGCGAGGAGGCTCTCAGTCAGTCCCTGGCCAGGAATAAAGGCTCGTCCTAAATTCCAACTGGCGGTCCGTGTGTCTTGGTGTTTGTTGGTCGGTACCATTTGGTTGGTTTCTGGTTGCGAGTCCAGAACACATGCCTGGCCAGTGCAACTTTGTTGAGAGGTGACTTGATCATGAGGATTCTGCCCTTACAAATGGGTGCTGCCATTATTATGGGAGTGGGGAGTGGCTTCCTAAAAAGGATGTGTTCAGCCCTCCCCTCTACCCTCTCTCTGTGTCTTTATCTCTCTCCTCTTGCTAACCCTCCCTTTGGGCCCCACCTTTTGCCTTGGCATGATGCAGCAAAAAGGCCTTGGCCAGATGTGGGCCCCTCAGCTTTGAACTGCTCAGCCTCCAGAACTGTAAAAGAAAGAAGTCTTTGTCTTTTAAATTTCCCAAGCTCAGCTATTCTGATACAGCAGCATAAAACACAGTAACATACTCAGTAAACTGCATAAATGCCAGAACTGATTACAGAAGGTTTTCCAGATCCTCCTAAAACAATGCTGATACCTTTAGTGCTGAAACTCCGACTGTCATCAGCAGGAAGAACGGGCAGGCAGTGTGAGGCAGGAAGATGAAATTAAGAGATACACATAGCGATTGCTTAAATTTATACTCTACACATTGCCAAATGAGCAAAACAAAACACAACAAAATCAAGTAGGCATGA
This sequence comes from Chinchilla lanigera, assembly GCF_000276665.1. Classification (NCBI taxonomy): domain Eukaryota; kingdom Metazoa; phylum Chordata; class Mammalia; order Rodentia; family Chinchillidae; genus Chinchilla; species Chinchilla lanigera. The sequence goes on from NW_004955484.1 coordinate 7,687,610, forward strand.
GATCAGCATATTATTAAGCTATGTAAAGGGCTGATTTGCAGTGAAACAATTTCCCATAGGCAGGTTTGGTTCCCCTATACTAAGACAAGGAAACTTAGCGCTTCCACTTGGGAAGAGAACAATGTAGACACCATCTTTCCCTCTGGCAAGGAGTACTCTTCAGACCGGGAAAGACTTTGATTCAAACCCTGATGCTGTCACTTTGTATCGTAATGATGTAACTTTGGACCAGGTACTTAACCTCTTTGAGCGTCAGTTCTCTCAGCTCCAAAACCTGGGTAATCATTCCTAACTGCAGGGTTGCTATGACTGGCACACAGTAGACACTCAATTAGCGGTAACTTCTACATTACTTACTGCCATTTCTGGCAACTATTTAGGGCAATCCGATCAAATAAAAGTAACTGTGAAGTAGCCAGTTGATCTACTTATGCATAAAACATACTAAACTGCTAAATACTCTGATATAAATCTGAATGTATCAATCTTTGATAGAGGAAACCACTGGACAGATATTCCAAAACTGAAAGTAGTATAAAACTCAAGTGTTCTGCGCTTTGAAATGTACCCTCTGACTTGGGAGAAGACGAGGAGGCATCACACAGAGCCCTGGACTGCAGGGAGACAGGTGCGAGAGAACAGGAATCCCTGCAAGGTGGGCTGGTCCCAGCTTTTGTGACTACTGGCAAGTTGATTCTTTATTTAAAAAATATTACAGTTCCTATTCTTACTACATTCCAGCATTGCTGATAGAATCAAAGCAGTATAGTGGTAGCCCATGCCTATAATCTCAGCGTTCTTGGACACTAAGGCAGGAGGACAGCAAGTGCAAGCCCAGCCTGGGGTGTTTAGTGAGATCCTGTCTAAAAATAAGAACAAAAAAGGGATGATGACATAGCTCGGTGTGAAGGGCCTTAATTCAACTCCCCCCAATAAATAAACTGTATAATGCTTTATCACCTACAAAAGTTTGATTCTTTTGTGTGTCTGTGTGGTACTAAGTTGCTAAACTGCCCAGGCTGGGCTCAAACTTGCCATCTGCCTGCCTCAGCCTTCCAGAGTACTGGAATTACAGGTGCATCAACACACCCAGCTTATTTTAATAAATAGTATAAATAATCATAATACAGTATCTGTTTTTATTTTCTTGTATTAGGGTCTGGAACCAGGGTATCACCCATGCTAGGCAAACACTTTACCGTTAAATTACATCCTCCCCCTTTTATTTTAAGACAAGTTCTTGCTAACTTGCTCAGGTTGGCCTTGAACTTGCAACTGATCACTATCTCCCAAGTAGCTAGCATTATGCTAAGCATTTTTATTATTTTTTAAAAAACATACAATAGAATTGATTTCTACAATTATTTGAAAAGTTCAGGCTGGGGATATAGGTATAGTACTTGTCTAGTATGAGCAAGGGCCTGGGTTCAATCCCCAGCACTGCAAAAGAGACAGATAGAGAGAGGAGGAGGAGGAAAAGGGAGAAGGAGGAAAAGAAATAGGCCAATAGGAAATAGAAAGGAAGGAAGGAAGGTAAGCAAGCAAAAGAAGAATGAAAGAAAAGGAAAGGGAAGGTAAAGAAAAGAAGGCTCTAGAGAAGGAACCTATTATACTAAGGAAAAATAAGAAGTGGAGACCAAGAACAATGTTTAAATTACTTGCTCTGGCCAGGCATGGTGGTGCACTCCTGTAATCCCAGCACTCGGGAGGCTGAGGCAGGAGGATCGTTGCGAGTTCAAGACCAGCCTGGGCTACTAAGTGAGCTCAAGGCCAGCCTGAACTGCAGAGTGAGACCCTGTCTCAAAAAGACAAAAAATCAATCAATCGATCAATCAATCAATCAATCAATCACTTGCTCTATAATCTTAGAGAAAGGGCTTAACCTATCTAAGGATTAGAATCTTTAGCTATAAAAATGGGAATATCTCACATCATATGGTACCTAAATACTCGAAATGGATCATGGACCTACATGTAAAAGTGGGATCTATAAAATTCTTGTAAAAAAATCACAGAAATAAATCTTTATTACCTTAGTTTAGACGATAACTTTTTAGAAATCACACCAAGAGTGTAAGCAATGAAAGGGGAAGCTGATAATGTATATTTAATTAAAAGTCAAAATGTCTGTGCTTCAAATGATAGTAATATAGCACAGGACGGCAGAAAATACCTGCAAATCATATTTGATAAGTACTCATCTCCCAAATACTTATATAGGAACTACTTTAACTCAATAAGAAAAAAAAACCCCAAATAAAAATGACCAAAGAAGCTGAGTAGATATTTCTCTAAAGATTTACAAATAGACAATAAGTTCATAAAAGATGCTCAACATTATCAGTCATTAGAGAAATGCAAATTGAAATCACACTAAGCTATCACTTCATGCCTACTAGGAAGGCCTAAAATAAAAAAGACACATAAAAAAATAACAACAACAACAAAAATAAAATAAAGAAGACACATAAAAACAAGTATTAGCAAGGATATAGAGAAATTGGAACCATGGCCACTTTGGAAAATAGTCTGGCAGTTGCTCAAAAAGTTAAACATGGAGTTATTATATGATGTCGCAATTTTCTTAGGTTTGTAAGTACAACTTAAAATGTACACATAAAAACTTGCACACAAATGTTCATAACATTATTCATATTAGTAAAAAAAAAATGGAAACAGCCCAACTGCCCATCAGCTGATGATGGATAAACAAAATATGACTAATCAATACAACAAAATATTATATTGAGGTGGTGCACACCTGTAATCCCAACACTAGAGAGGCTGAGGCAGGAGGATCTCAAGTTCAAGGCCAGCCTGGGCAACTTAGCAAATCAAGGAGACCTAGTCTCAAAAAAGGGAATGAATAAGTAAGTAAGTAAATAAGGGTTGGGGATGTAGCTTAGTGGGAAGGCCCTGGGTTCCATCCCTAGGTTCCTTTCCCCTCCACCATAAAAAAATGAAATATTATTCAGCTGTAAGAAAGACTTTAGTACTGGCCCACACTATAACATGAATGAACCTCCAAAACATTATGCTAAAGTGAAGGGAGCCAGACAGAAAAGACTGTTTCTGACTGCACTGCACAGTATTCCATTTACATGAACGTGCAGAATAGGCAAGTCCACTGTTATGGCTGAGGTCTACAATGTCCTTGAAAGCCTCATGTGTTTGGAAGGTGAGTTCATCACAGAGGCGGGGGCTATACTAATCAGTGGATTCACCCACTGAGGAGCTCAGCAACCAAATGTGCTGTTTGGAGGTGGGGTGTGATTGGAGTTGGCTTCCTGGGGCCATGATCTGGGGCATGCATCCTTGTGCCTAGCTCCTCCCTTTTCTCTCTGCTTTCTGGTTGCCAGGGATGGAGCATCATTTCCTGCACCAGGCCTCTCTGCCATCCTGTTTCTGCATAATTTGGTGAATTTTAGCTATGTAAATTTATCTCAAATAAGAAGCTTTAAAAGTGATAATGTCTACTCCCAGAACAATTTGATGAATTTACCGAGATAGAATATATGAGAGGTATTCAATTAATGCTCATTTGTTAATTAGGTGCTACAAAAATCAGGTCAAGACATAAAAGGAATCTTCCCATTTCAAGGACATAAATGGAGATGATAAACTTCACAGGCCTGCGTTCCGAATTTCTGTGCCAGTTCCAATTAGATGATCCTTCAAGGGATAGGATTATTTTCAGTTAACGGCTTGCCAACTTACTTTATTTGAGGTAGAAATCTGAGAATAAGAGTTCAGTGGTTGGCAAGTTAAGACTTGTAACCTGCTGAGTTTGAAACTCTGTAAAAATAATGTCACCTTGGTAGTCCCCCTTTTGGTCTTCTGCTTTCTCTCCCTCTTGGCTCTTTTGACAGAAATGAAGAATCTTTTCTAAAAGAATGAGGGTGGAAGAGTGAGTGTAATTTGTCCAGGCATGCCAACATAGCCAGATTCCCTTCACTGTACACAGTGGAATACCTTTACCTCCCGTGCTTTGTTCAGGGCATAGCTGTTTTTTCTGTTTTTAGTTTTTAATGGGCTTGGTAGTTTTATCCAAAGATCCTTTGGGGGCTGGGGTGTAGCTCAGTGGTAGAGTGACTGCTTAGCATGCATGAGCCCCTGGGTTCAATATCCAGCACTTCCCATGAAACAATAACAAAACCAAAGATCCTCGTGGCATGAGATGGATCAACTGGCTCCCTGAAATGCATGTGCTGCTTTCAAAATGTCCTTTAATTAAAAATGACTGAAAGAACATGTGAACAAAACCCACGGTATGATTTTAAAAATCTGAGTATAACATCTTATTGAAAAATATCATTTATCATATTCATGACTAAACAATTATTTCAAAACTTAAATGTGAAAAATGCCCCAAAATTTACAATATAGTACTGGACTATGAATAATATATTTTAACTCCTACCTTGGGAAAGGGAAGGAATTCTGCTTTTTACCTTATGTACTTGTCACTGAAATTGACAATCAGGATGTACTACTTGTGTAGTAATAATGATGATTAAAAACATCATTATTAAAGAAAGAATATACAAGAAGTATAAAAAAGGAGAGATACTTAATTTAAGTCAGTAGGCTTAAGATCAAGTCATCTATCTGTAAAGTGGATGGCAGCTGAAACTTGCCAATTTTGTATCTAATTCTCTGCCTGAAGAAGCACCTCTGAATACATGGGAAAGCTTCCAGGACAACTCAACCAGCAAGGAGGTGCCTCACACATAGAGCCATTTAAGCAGCCTAAAAAAGGAAAACTTTAAACATACACACAAATATTCTCCAAAACTAAACACCACTCAAAGGACAACCAAACACCTCTTGTCTGCAGGACTTGTCTGACTGGAGTCCAGAATGGCTTTGTTGCTAGCGTGATTTAGGCCTGGGCAAACTACATTGGCAACACAGGTGGGAAAATTCAGTTCTTTCCTTTCTTAATGGGAAATTCACCTAAGGCCTTGGCTTTTAAGTGCATATTTCAAACACCAAAAACATCAATTAGTTCAATCTTGTCCATCTTGGGGAACTGAGAACAGAAATTACACCTCCCCCTCCCATGTTCTTCATCATCAAATTAGCTACTGATTAGCACACCAATTAAAATTGCTCAAAACAAACACAACACCAACAGTTGCGATTTTTACAGATCTGAGGCTAATGAGCTCAATGGGTTAATCAGCTAAGAAGCTTATTCCAGGCACCAATGTTACCACATTAGAATGACATGCCACCACTTTCCAAAAACTGAGACCTAAAAAAAAAAAAAAAAATCAATGAAAAACATCTCCTTAACAGTACTACAGTTTCTTGGGGAAAGTACTGGGTGACTCGTTTTGTGAGACTTAATAATTAGAGGCAATTTAGCTTCTTGCTTCATTGATTTATCTGATTCCTATAAATACCATTCCCTGTCCTGTAGCCTCATGTGGCCTCCTGAGTACTACTGAGCCCCTAGGGCTCTGGACCGCTCAGCTGCAGGTTTATTATCTCTACTCTTCAGGTTTCCACTTTCACCTGGTGTCCTTTTCCTCCTTTGGGTGGTCTTTCTTCTCCTTTGAAGCATTCTTTTTGTCTTTTAGCCTAGTCACAGCTCACGGTTAATCTAAAATAGTTTATACCTAGTAGATGTACACTATGTGTTGAATAAATTAAGAATCCCTGGCTCAAGTCCCCTTTGCACTCGCTCTTAAACTTTAAATATGAAGTCTTTCCGGGCATGTGCACGCCTGTAGTCCCAGCACTTACGGGGCTGAGGCAGGAGTGCTGTGAGTTCAAGGCCAGCCTGGGCTATGCAGTAAGTTCAAGCCAGCCTGAACTGCATAGTGAGTCCCTGTCTCAAAAAAACTGAAAACCAAAATTAAATAAATAAGTAAGAAATCTCTATAGAGCAAAGCTAGATTACATGCAGAAACTAGACAGTAGCAATGTTTGCAAGGCAAATATCAGTGTGAAGAGCTGCACTATTGGCACCAATTCTGCACCCCTCCCTGCATCTATAACCTATGCTATGTGACTTGGCAGTTTGTCTCACCCCAGGGATACAGCATATTTTTTCACTCCTGTCTTTTGGGTTGGGCCACATGACTTGCTTTTGCCAAAAGAATGAGGCTGAAGTGATAGGGTGCCTGTTTCAAGTTGAGGCCTGAAAAGGCCTCTTCCATGTATGCTTCCTCTCTAAAACTCCTGCTGTCACCACGAGAACATGCCCTGGCAGACCACTGGTTCAGGGATAACCAGTAATCCATGCACAGAGATGCTGAAGCTGGTCCCAGACCTGCAGGGAGAAGCAAAGTTGCCCAGCCAGGCCCAGCCCAGATACACTGAGCCTCAACTGCAATGCATAAAGGATAATGAATCACTGATCATTTTAAGGCACTGAGTGTGGAGGTAGTTTGTTAAGCAGCAATAACTGACAGAACAAGCCTACTCAAGATTTAGATCTGAGAAGTCACACAGGTCCCCACATTATTATCCAGCAATCCAACAAAAGTAACAGTGATGATGATGACAACAGTAATGATAGCAGCTAACAGATATGGAACACTATGTGCTAAGCACTTTCCAGGCATTAACTCATTTAACTTAGCATTAACTCATTTATTTAGTATTAGCTCCCCTTATAAATAAACTTTTTATGAAAGAATAGTTTCAGATTATAGAATTAATGAGAATATAGTACAGACTTTCCATGTATTTATACCCATTTGCCTCTGTTATTATTGTTTTAATGAAATGGGGTCTTGCTGTGTTGCACAGGCCAGTCTCAAACTCCTGAGTGGGAGCTATCCTCATTGCCTCAGCCTCCTGAATAGCTGGGACTATGAGCATAAGCGATCTTGCCTGGCCTGCCCTATTATTAACACCTTACATTATATGTAAGTATGATACAAGTATATTTATCCACTGAGCATGATGGCACATGCTTGTGATCCAGCACTCTGGGAGGCTGAGGCATTGAAATCAAAAGTTTAAGCCCAGCCCGAGAAACTCAGTGACTTAGGAAGAATCTGTCTCAAAAATGAAAAAAATATATATTGAAAATAGAAAGAGGACTGGGGGGTATAGCTCAGGGTGAAAGCCTTGAGTTCATTCCCCAATTCACACACACACATACACACACACACACGTCACAATGAACTAATACAATAATTGATTATTTATCATCAACTTACTCAGATTTCTTTAGTTTTTCCTGAAGATCTTACTCAGATTCCAGGGCACCATCTACCCCACTAGACTTAGTTGTCTTTTTTCCCAGGTGATGAGAGTCTTGGCCCTCTCCTCTTTTACTAAGTTTTGTTTGACAGCAGTATACAATTCACCCATTTGAAGTGTATAATTCACTGGTTCCTCACACACTCAGAGATGTATGACATCACGCAAACACTTTTTGAATGTTTTCATTACCGCCTCCCAAAACTCCTATACCCTGTTCCCAACCATATCCCAAGACTCCAGGCCTAGGCAACCACGGATATACTTTCTGCATCAGTAGTCTATTCTATGCGCTTCATAGAAATAGATTCATAGACTATATCATCCTTTATGACCAGCTTCTCTCATGCAATATAATGTTTTTGAAGTTTATCCATGTTGTATATGAGTACTTAATTAACTATTATAACTAAAAAAATAAAACTCCCTCGGATGTACATACCTCCTGTTTATTTACTCATTCACTGATGGACAGTGGGTCCACTTTCTGGCTATTGTGCTTAATGCTGCTATAAACACTCACATATGGTTTTTGTGACATGTTTTCCTTTCTCTTTGGTATATACCTGGGAATGGAAATGTCCTGTCAAGTCTAGGTTTATATTCTGAAGGAACTGCCAGGCTATTTTCCAAAGTAATTGTACCATTTTATACTCTCATTTAGTCTCTCGAGGGCCTGCACTCTATTTTTATTTTTTTTTGCGTGTGTACTTTAAATTCTGTCTTATCAGACCTCTTTATGCCTCTTAAAAAAAAAGAAAGAAATTGCAGCCGAGGGATTAAATCATTTGCCAAACCAGACAGCTGAGAAATAGGGGGCTGGGGAGGTGCACCCCGGTGAGCTGCCTCCGGAGCCCGGCTCACCGCACTGACAGCACCAAAGGAAAATGAGTTCATTCTAACCTCACCATCTCTTGCTTCTCATCTTTTTGGGAAGGATGCCTAATTCTCTGTACCCTTTTCAGAATTAAAAGAAATGGGACTTAAATTACGAATGCCTTGTTTATTTAGTTTATTTTTTGTGGTACTGGGGTTCAACCCAAGGTCTTCACACTAAGCTACATCAGACCTTTTTGATTTTTTATTTTGAGACAAGATCTCACTAAGTTGCCCCAGCTGGGATGAACTTGGGATCTTCCTGCCTCAGCCTCTCAGCATGCTGGGGTTATAGTGGTATGCTACCATGACTGGTTTAATCTATAAACTGTTAAGTGAACATAAATAAAAATTTTATTATGAGACACTGAAACTCTACTGGGACTCTCTGGAAATCCTCCAGCAATACTATTACTTAAAATGTCCTCATGAGGAGGCAGGAAGATGGACAAAATGTGACATCAGAGATTTTGTGCAAATAAACATAATGTAATCTTTGATCCATAGACTCCAAATTCTTTAACCAGAACAAACTTACCTTGAATCGCAGACAGATATACAAAAGTGTCTTCATGTTCCAAGTTCTCCAAGAATATCTGGAACCACAAAGTACAGTGACATGATTCACAAAGAGCAAGAAAGACTTGAGACCCCTTATCTGTAGCCTCAAGAAAGCAAACTCTTTTCTTATTTCTCTTAGCTAGAAATTGGTCTTAGACAAATGGTTTACCCAGGCTGGGGCAGTCCCATCTCAGGACTGTTCATATTGCTCCACATCCTGCCCCATTTGCTCAGACTTTACCCATCTGTCAAGCCAGGCTAAGATCTACCTTCCCTAGAAGATTTCAGTTCTCTCTTTTTCCCGACTAACCACAGCCTATCTTGCAGGTAAAAGTTGTGGAACTCTGTTCATGTTCAACTTAGTAGTCTTGTATAGTCATTTAAGCTTCCTATGCCAGGCATGGCGGTGCACTCCTGTAATCCCAGCACTCAGGAGGCTGAGGCATGAGGATTCCCATGACTTCAAGTCTAGCCTGGGCTACACAGCAAGACCCTGTCTCAAAAAAAAACAAAACAAAAAAAGTCTTCCTGTGTATAAGTCTTGCTTCGTCAGAACAATTATAACATCCTGGAGGAATATCTATGGCAGTGCTTAATATAATCACAATCTGGAAGATTGTGATAAATCACAATCTGAAAGATGTTTACATATCAACTCAAAAACAAACTCTAACTAGGTACAGTGGTGCATATCTGTGATACCAGCTTCTCTGAAGGCTTAGTCAGGTGGATTTCAAGTGTGAGGTAAGACTGGGCAATTTAGCAAGGCTCTGTCGTTAAAATAAACTACAAAAACAATGCTCCAAAAACACTCAAGTTGAATATAGTTGCCCACTCTGTGCCAATGTATCTTTACAGTGCGCTGTACTTACCTTGAGGAGTTTCTCTTGTCTCTCGAGGGCTTTTGCTTCCCTCTGCTCTATCCATCGGGAAAGAGTACGCAGGGCAGCAGCCCGCATTGGAATCTGAGGATCGTAAGCTGATAAAAGAACCTCTTGGAGCTGTTCTGTGGTTATGCATACAGATTTCTGGTTTGTAGTAGTGTTGGGTTCACTGACCCCCTTTGGAATGAATGGAACATCAGACTCTTGGCCTGTGTGAGGGGATGTCTCATGATTTTGCTGTTGTTCAAGATGGCTCTGAGCTGCCTGTGTGTCATGACCGGCTTGGTGCTTCTCTTCCGTTCTCCCTTCTGGGCCTTTTTTGTTCAGTGTACTTTGGGCAGCCACACTGACAGCCTGTGTGGCAAAGGCTCCATGGGTAGCGATGGTGATACGGAGATCAACAGCGAGCTCTTGGATGACAGGGTCAGGATATGTATTGGAGACCTTCTCCAACAGAGGCAGCAGCTGCTTCATGATTGTGAAATCACTTGACTTCAACTACAGAATGGAAACAAAAATGCCGAACTGAAATGAATGTGGCAAATGTTAATATACCCTGAGCCCCTAATATAAGAGCCACATATTATTCAGGGTGTAATCAGCCTGTGGCCTCAATCACACACTCAATAACTATTTGTTGACTAATTACAGCTAACATTTAACCAACATTGCCATGTACAGACACTTTTCTGATTAAAGCACACACATGTTCATATCCCATGAGACAGTTACTATTGGTTTCTATATTTCAAACAGGGGGATCCTGAGGCACAGAACAGTTAAGTCACACGCCCAAAATCACAATCTGGAAGATGTTAAGATATCAACTCAAAAACAAACTCTAACTAGGTACGGTGGTGCATATCTGTGATACCAGCTCCTCTGAAGGATTAGTCAGTTGGATTTCAAGTGTGAGGTAAGACTGGGCAATTTAGCAAGGCTCTGTTGTAAAATAAACTACAAAAGATCTGGGGATGTAGTTCAATAGTAGAGCACTTGCCTAACACAAGTGAGGCCCTGGGTTCAATCTCTACTACCATTAAAAAAAAAAAGCCAGGCTCTAGAAGCTACATTCTCACACATTACCCTACACGGGCTCATTGAAATGAATAAAGCTGGGTGATCTAAGTGGCAAATTGACACACAAGGGCATGCTAGGTTTGGAAAGGATTGAGGTGATAATTGGGCAATTTCTCCTAGAAAGCAGGAGTGAAAATTATATAGAACTTTCTGTTCTCTGCCCAACCTTTGTTCTAATAATGCCATATGCCTGATGAAGAAAGATGCATGTGCAACCAATAAAAAGAATTTGGGGGGCTGGGGATTTAGCTCAGCAGCACAGCGCCTGGCTGGCAAGCACGAGGTCGTGAGTTTGATTCCCGGTAGCAGGGAAAAAACAAAACAAGAAAAAATCTGGGTATTTTCCCAGAAGATCTAAAAACATCATATCACAGTGATATATGTGCACCTATGTTCATAGCAGCACAATTTGTAATTGCTAAATTGTGGAAGCAACCCAAATGTCCATCTACCGAGGATTGGATAAGAAAACTGTGGTACTTTTATAGAATGGAATATTACTCAGCTATAAAGAAAGATAAACTCGAAGCTTTTATAGGTAAATGGTCACAACACAACTAGAGACCATACTCATAAGTGAAATAAATCAGACCTGCATGTGCAAGCACTGCATTGTCTCACTAGTGTAAAACCTGAAAGAGTTAATTTAAACTCGGAGGTATGATAGACACTGTGAAATGATAGGAAAACACTCAAGGGTAAAGGGCAACTGGGATGTGGGAAAAGAGAAGGGAAAGGAGAAATGTTGTATGTATGTATATACAGGATATTTAACATAGTTGTTCTACTGTCTTCTATTTCTTTGCTGAAAGAAACTGTCAATGAGTCCTTGATTGATCAATATTGCATGTCTGTATCTGTTTTCATGAGAAACCACTTTGAAGATATCAATATGTAATACAACAAACATTGTCAATTTCCTCCACTTTGTTTGTAACTCTGTATTGTCTGTATTGTTCTTTTGCTATTTTGTAAAAGGTTGTCTGTCTGTTACTGTTTTCTTCCTTTTACTTTTAAGATAAAAAAAATAAAAAAAAAGAATCTGTGACAATCCTTTTTCATTTGAAAATACTGTAGGAATCATGAGGCTTCTTGCCCTGAAAATTTGAAAACCTTAGGACTCATAAATTTATTCTGAAACATGGTAGAATATTTACTAATCATTCACTCCCCTCATTATCCAACCACTCACCTTCACAGAATCTATATCAAGTTCTCATTTTATACTGTAAGTCCACAGCATTGTTACTGTTCACTTTCTGCACCACTGCCTCCTCTGTAATAAAACCTGAAGTATATATCAGGTTTGTATGCTATGGTGTGCTAGACATTCTCCTCAGATTTCGTTTATAGAATTAGAAACTAAAACAAAATCTATATAAAGTAGAACTTTTAGCTCCACACTGTTAGTTTATCTCGGTAACCGTTCTGATGTTTCTACGTCCTAAAGGGAGAAAACAGTATGCATGTCTAGAGTAAAGATACACATTATCTAAGAATCATTTTTTTCTGGAACCTATGTGCAACAAGGTACTCTGGAATAATTTTGCTAGTGTTGTCATTATGCTAAAGGTCATTCAATGCCTCTTTGTACCAAGACCTTTGCTTTTCTTTTTTGTAAGCATTTGAAGTGGGAATATTTACTTATTATCTACAGTCTGTATGACTACTTTTTCATTACTATTATATACAATGATTCAATCTAACAAAAAAAAACCAAGATAAAAAGATCAATAGAACAGAATGAAGAGCCCGGAAATAGACCTACATACATATAGTGAACTAATCTTTGACAAAGGAGCACAGATAATGCAACGAACAAAAGGTTGTTTCAACAAATGATGCTGGAACAACTATCTATACATGAAAAATGCATCTAGACACAGACCTTACACCTTTTGTAAACATTAATTCAAATGGATCATAAACCTAAATGTAAAATGCAAAACTATAAATTCTCACAAGATAACATGACCTTGGATATGGTAACAACTTTATTTTTTCAGCACTGGGGACTGAACCCACAGCCTTCACTCAACCCCAGTCCACCGCCCCCCTTTTTTGAGAGAGGGTCTCACTAAGTTGCTAAATTGCCCAGGCTGGCCTTGAACTTGCAGTCTTCCTGCCTCAGCCTCAGAGTGCTAGGATTACAGGCATGCATCATCACACTCGGTGACTTTTTAAATATAACAAAAAAGACATAATCTGTAAAAGAAATAATTGATAAGCTGAACTTTATTAAAACTAAAAGTGTTTGCTCGGCAAAAGATACCATAAAAAAATATGAAATTAGTCTTAGCCTGGGAGAAAATATTTGTAAAAGACCTATCTGTAAAAGGACAGTGAACATGTAAAGCAACAGGCTATTCACTGTAGCAGACACACTGGCAGTTTTTTCTTATATTTTTTACAAAACTAAACATGTTTGGGGCTGGGGATATAGCTCAGTGGCACAAGTGCCTGCCTGGAAAGCGCAAGGTCCTGAGTTCGATCCCTGGTACCACAAAAAAAAAAAAAAAAAAACCTAAACACGTTCTTACTATCTAGTAATCTAATAATCTCGCTCCATGGTATTAGCCCAAATAAGCTAAAAACTTTCATCCACACAAAAACCTGTACATGGATGTTTATAGTAGCTTTAGCTATAACTGGCAAGATTTGTTTTATAAGGTGAATGGATAAATAAATAGCCAAACAACAGAATACAATTCACCAGTTAAAAAAATCTATCAAGCCACGAAAATACATAAAGCTTAAATGCATATACCGGGGGCTGGGGATTTAGCTCAGCGGCAAAAGCACCTGCCTGGCAAGCGCAAGGTCGTGAGTTCGGTTCCCGGTACCGGAAAAAAAAAAAAAAAAAAAAAAAAAAAAAAAAAAAAAATGCATATACCAAGTGAAAAAGTCCAATGTGAAGAGACTATGTATTATATAATTCCAACTGCATGACATTTTAGAAAAGGCAAAACTATGGAAGCAAAAGATCTGTGGTTTCCAGGTGCTAGAGGGAAGTGAGGGATGTAGTAGCAGAGAACTGAGGATTTTTAGAAGTGAAATTATTCTGAATGATGTTAAAATGGTAGATACACGGTATTATGTAATTGTCAAAAATCCAGAACTGGGCTAGAGTGTAGCACCATGGGAGAGTGCTTGCCTAGTATGTGTGATCACCTAGGTTCTATGCCCAGCACTGGAAAAACCAAAAGTAATAACAACAACAAAATGTGTCTCCCTGTTTTCAAACTTATTAGTCACCGTGGGATTCATTTTATTCAACTGGTCATACTTCTAGTCACCAGGCAGGGAGGTGAATTCTGAATTAAATAGTTTATAAGGCAATTAGTTATGTACTCTTTCAGCTTTATAAGCCCAGAAATAGTCCACTAGGAAAATAATCAGGGAAATCTAAGCCTACAGGTGCCAACTATTTATCCATAAATACGTGAAAAAATTTTTGAGGTATAAAGTAATATTCACTTAATTGGCAGAGGAAAAAACTGAATTACTAAATAGTTATTTCTCCAGGATCACTAAGGGCCACTATTAAAATTGAAGACTAGCCGTGAAGTCTTCACTTCTACTCCTGTCACTACTTTTCAACACGGATCTCCTAACTCTTGTAAAACCCCTAAGGATGGGAGGAGCAGCCCACAAGTGACAGATTCCTTTATCTGGCTGAAGTTTCCTCCCAGACAGATTCCTCTCTCCTAAAGTTCCTGGAATGTTTCAGGAATGAAACAAGGACAGCAGCCCGCATCTAAGATTTTTTTCAGGAGTGTCTGGGCTGAACCAGTTAGATGGTGAGTTGAACCAGTTAGATGGTGAATTTCAGCAAGTTCTCAAATTTTTTAGAAACTGAGGGAGAGACTGGCAGGGCATGGAGTGAGGAGGGGTGTGAAAGAGCATACCCTTCGAGAGAAGTATATCAGAACTGCGTGGCAGCCAGAGGAAGGCCATGTATAGACTAAAAAAGCCCCACAAGGCTTGAAAAAAAATACATATCTGTGTAAGTATTTCATAAAAACATTCAATTTACCAGTGTCGCAGAAAAATAAATCTGAGTGAGTCCAGTCCATTAAAACAAAACATAAAACAACACTTGGCCATGCATGGTGCCTTAACCTCCTCCATCCCCTATCCCACAGTAAAAACAAACCCCTCTCCCGCTTCTTTGTTCAATTTCCACCACCTACTCCAGGAAGCACCCAAAGAACAGGACAACAACCCAGCTGGTTATGGTTTCTAGCCTACTGGTCTGTTAGGGCTCACATCAAGGACAATCCTTGGGAATATTTGCCTCTTCTGCAGTCAGGAAACTGATCCTCAATTTCAGGGCCAGATTGCTGGAAAGTTACAAAACATCCTCAACGTTCCACCAGGGCAAGGGGTCTGGGGCTCCTTGAAAGATGGAGGGGGAGGGTCTAAGCAAAAACACAGAACATTAAAAGCACAGACTATGGAGTCTAACCTATCAGGTAAAACTAAGTAGCAGGAGGTACCAATCCATGGGAGGAGGTATTAAAAAGGTACTTATCTCTCCCTTTAACCACAACACTAATGGAGGTGAAGAGAACCAGGGGAGTACTTGACCTCAGCTGTCTGGTGAAAAATTTGCCCATTTTTCATCAAGCCACCTTTGCCTTGGTTGGGGCCTGCATTTTATCTTGCCTGGAGGATTCTAATGCACAGAAGTAGCCAAAGGAGTATCTTTGCTACCTCTGGCTGGATAAAACTACCACCCCAGGGCAGCCTGGTTCTTTGCTGCTTTATGGAAGCCTTCTCTCCTTGTTAAGCTAGGTGCTTAACAATACAGAAAATTTTCAGTGACTTTCTAACTGACAGATCTTCAGCAGCAGTTCTTTAAAAATTACACAAGGAGATAGACCACCACTCTGCGGTCACAGCTCCTTCCAGTCGAAGGTTTCCTTGCCAGACTGCTGTAGCAGCTCTGTAGCTTTAGAAAAATGTCTACAAGCTGGGCGTGGTGGTGCAC
>NW_004955484.1:7703399-7717483 GCF_000276665.1 Chinchilla lanigera
AAAAAAAAAAAAAAGAAAAATGTCTACAGCCAAATCCTGACAGTGGAGAGGGATAAGTAGTGTTCAGGACACAGTGCCACTTCCTGTTGAAGGCACTGACCTTCTTTTGCACAAAAGAGCCCCAGAGCAAGAAGATAAGGCCCTTCAAATTCTGATTGGACCATATCAGTGAATTGTTCCCATCCTCTATCCTTATATCACTTGGCTTGATGGGCCAGGACGGTAAGAACAGTGATGTGCTCAGCACTTGGGAGGCTCATGCAGGAGGATCACTGTGAGTTCAAGGCCAGCCTGAATTGAGTAGCTAGACCCTGTCTCAACAAAACAAAACAAAACAAAACAAAACAAAACACAACAGTGTTCAAGAGGACACCTTGTTTGGCTCACACAGATAAATCCCTGTGGCCAGGATGAACAAAATCACCTATATCTGTTGACAGCTCTTTACAGATGTTTTCCAAACTGGGTCGGGGTGGAACAGATATCTGAATGCCAAAACAGAGTTTATGAGCTTGACTGGGTGCACGATGAGGATTCTGTCTCAGGGTGACAACTTTCACATCTCTTATGTCACACGTTTGGGTCCATGTGAAGAGTTGGTGTGGGGAAGGATTAACTGCAATGTTTTCTTTCTTCTGCAACAAACCCCATGAGCTTTATGAAATAGTTTCCTAAACTCTCCATCGACATGCTTCTTCTAGCTGTCTCCAAAGCACACAGGGACATTGCAGGAGCGTCTGAGCAGCACCACAGCCTGGTTCCTCTGGATGTGGATCAGTTGCCCAGGGCTCAGCAGCAAGGAGGGGCAGCATGCTGGGCTCATCCTGTCTAGCCCAGGCCTTCTGGGCAGGGCTGGCCACCACATCGCCATTCTCCTCAGCTACAGCTACCATGCTAATCCTCAGGTCTGCTGGCTCGAGGCAACAGGCTGTCATTTCCTGGTGGGACTCAAGGATCATCCTGAGTAGTGGGTCTTCTGGGTGGTCAGGCTGGAGCTGAGGAGGGGGTAAACATGCACCACCCAGGGACTCAGGAGACTGGCATAAGCCAGGCAGTCAGCTCTTGAGTTCTATTTTCTAGATGTCTGTCCTCTGTCTGAGGAATAGCTGGTAAAATTTTTTCCCATTCAGTAGGCTGTCTCTTTACTCTGTTGGTTGTTTCCTTTGATGTGCAGAAGCTTCTAAATTTGATATGATCCTGTTATAGCTTGTTTCTAAATGTCCCCCAAATGTCTCCTGCCCTCATAGGTGGGAGGTAGCTGCATCAGGGGTGTGCGATGCTCGATTAGGGTGTGTGATAATGGGATTAAGAGCATGCTGATAACTAAATTGGTTTAGCACAGATCTGGGTATAGATAATGGAAGCCCCACCCTGGGTGCGGGTGGCATCACCAAGAGGCTTGTGGTCCGAGTTGGGATAAGAGGGAAAGCGAGATTTGCATGACTGCTTACTGCCTCCAGCCTGCTCTGCTATGGATTGCTTTTCCTCTGTGATGCCCCTCTGGGAACCAGCCGACTATAGACTGAAACCTCTACAAACTATGAGCCTTATAAACCTTCCCTCCTTTAATTTGTGGGTGTTGAGTATTTTCTGACTTCTTCTTCTTCTTTTTTTTTTGGTGCTGGGAATCAGACTCAGGACCTTATGCTTGCCAGGCAGGCGCTTGTGCCGCTGAGCTATTTCCCTGGCTGGTGTTGGGCATTTTGTCCCAGCACTGAGAAAAGTAACGAACATAGATTTCATTTGTTGATTTTCTGTATTATTTCTTATGTCACTGGAGTTTTACTCAGAAAGTCCTTGCCTACGCCCATATCTTCAAGAGTTTTACCTATTTATCTTCCAGCAGATTAAGTGTTTCTGTTTTAACATCTGGATCTTTCATCCATTTTAAGAGTACATGGTGGCTGGGTGTGGTGGTGCACATTTGTAATCTCAGCACTCAGGAGGCTGAGACAGGAGGATTGTTGTGAGTACGAGACCAGCCTCGGCTACAAAGTGAGCTTAAGGCCAGCCTGAACTGCATAGCAAGACCCTTTCTCAAAAAAGACCAAAAAAAAGAGTACATGGTGAAATATATGGGTCTAGACTTAATCTTCTGCATGTGGACATCCAATTTTTTCAGCATCATTTATGAAAAAGGCTATTTTTCTACCAGTGTATGTTTTTGGTCCCTTTGGCAAAGATCAAATAGTTGAATGTGTCCAGAGTTGTTTGTGCCTCCACTGTTCTGTTCCATTGATCCACATATCTGCTCTTCTGCCAGGACTATCTATTTTTTTAAAAATTTTTATTCATTTATTTTTTTTCTGTCTTTTTGAGACAGGGTCTCGCTATGCAGTTCAGGCTGGCCTTGAGCTCACTTTGTAGCCCAGGCTGGTCTTGAACTCACAACGATCCTCCTGCCTCAGCTTCCCAAAGTGTTGGGATTACAAGCGTGAGCCACCAAGCCTGGCTATGCTGTTCTTTAATCACTGTAGCTCTGTAATATAATTTCAAGTCTGGGATTGTGATGTCTCCTGGTTTACTACAGCTACCCAGAAGTGCTTTTGTTATTCTGGGCCTCTTCTGGTTCTATATGGATGTCTGGATTATTTTTTTCAGGGAGCCCAGAGTTGGCTTTATGTTCATAACTTGGTCAAGTCTATGTGACTGAAAGGATGTCACATATCTCAATCATCACAGAGCAGTCCTTACAGATAATGAAAAAAGAGCATTGCATAAATTTATATCTAAAACAAGTAAAAAAAAAATCTGAATCAAATTTGTAAATTTCCTCTGTTTACTGAACTGATACCTCTCATGAGTTAGGCTTTTCTTCACGCTATTAGCTCAGGTTTTTAGGTAACAACAATAATGATTACCACAGAATGGCACTCACAACATCAGGGAATTAAAGAAAGGCATGTGCTTCATAACATGCAATAGCAACCATTCTCCTCAAAAGAACTCCATTGCTGACAACAATTCCTTTGAAAATATTGTTGCTGACAATTCACACTATCATTTATATTTTTTGGACTGATAGAATACTATAATTCTTGATACATTTTTAAAAACATTGTGTTCCTACTGGTCTGTAGCCAAGGGCACTCATAGCAGTATGGTTTTTTTTGGTACAACTGATGGAAAAATTACCACCAAATTGAAAGTTATGAAAATATAAATATGAAAAGTAACATTTTGAAGGTTAAAACACATAAAATTTTGCTCATATAATGGCTCTAATATGAAAGAAAAAGTGAGTAAAATTACATTCTTAATATAATTAACAACAAACACTTCATATTATTTCTATAGGTCTCTACTACAGGAGGAAATTTTACAGGATTTTCAAAATAGGCCTGCTTACATAGGATTTCTCCCCAGTGTGACTTCTTTCATGTATTTGACAATACTTGTTTGTACTGAATGCTTTCCCACATTGCTTACATATGTATGGTTTTTCCCCTTTGTGACGTTTTTCATGAATCTGACAATCACTGCATGTACTGAGTGCTTTTCCGCACTGCTTACATGCATAGGGTTTCTCCTCAGTATGAGTTCTTTTGTCTATAAAATGAACTGTTATCAGCAAATGCTTTCCCACATTGTGTACATACATAAGGTTTCTCCCCAGTGTGAGTTCTCTTATGTATTTGACAATCATTATGTCTGCTGAAAGCTTTTCCACACTGCTTACATATATAAGGTTTCTCCTCAGTGTGAATTCTTTCATGTATTTGGCAAGTACATTGTCTGCTGAAGGCTTTCCCACATTACTTACACATGTAAGGTTTCTCTCCAGTGTGACTTCTTTCATGTATTTGACAATCACAGTGTCTGCCAAAGGCTTTCCCACATTGCTTACATACATAGGGTTTCTCTGCAATGTGAGTTTTTTTTATGTTCACATAATAAACACTTAGAACAGAAAACTGTAATACAACAAGCATTGTTAATTTCCTACCACTTTGTTTGTAACTCTGTATTGTCTATACTGTTGCTATTTTGTAAAAGGTTGTCTGTCTGTTAATGTTTTCTTCCTTTTATTTAAAAAAAAAAAAAAGAACAGAAAGCTTTCTCACACTGCTTACATTTATAGGTTTTCTCATGGGTCTGATTTTGCTCATGTTTTTGACAATGACTGTGTATACTGAATGCTTTTCCACATTGCTTACAAATATAGTTTTTCTCCAGTATGCCTTTTTTCATGTTTTTGACAATTACTGTGTGTACTGAAGGCTTTTCCACATTGTTTACATATATAGGGTTTCTCCCCAGTGTGATTTCTTTCATTCATAGTGTCTGCTGAAAGCTTTCTCACACTGCTTACATACATAGGGTTTTTCCCCAGTGTGAATTCTTTCATGGATTTGACAATTACTGTGCATACTGAAGGCTTTCCCACACTGCTTACATACATTGGGTTTCTCCCCAGTGTGTATCCTTTCATGTTTTTGAAAATAACTACATGTGATAAATGCTTTCCCACATTGTTCACATACATAGGGTTTCTCTCCAGTGTGAATTATTTTATGTTTGCAGAAAGAATTACTATGGGAAAATGCTTTCCCACATTCCTTACATACATAGGACTTCTCTCTGGTATGTGTTTTTTCATGTATTTGAAAATAGTGGAAAGAAATCAAAGCTTTTCCATTGTTTGTACACATAGGGATTCACTCCACTATGATTTCTTTCATGAATCTGAACATAACTGGGTGTTCTGAAGGCAGTCATACTTTTACACACAAGGGGCTTCTCTCCAGCATGAGGAATCACAGTAGGTTTTCCCACATTGCTTATGTTCATATGGTTTCTCTCCAGAGTTTATATTTTCATGCTTTTGAAAGAACCGGAATTCATTGCAAGTTTTCCCATGTTTATTACATTTATGCAGTTTCTCTTCTAATCTCTCATACTCATATGGTTTCAGTCCTGTGTGAGTTATGATGGGGACATTTAGCAATAAATGATCAACCAGGGGCCTTCTACAATTAAGGCTTTCAGCTGGATTGAAACCAGGTTTTTTCATGTTCACAGTAGGATCTGAAGTCCCAAGAAATATTTCTTCATGTTCAGCTCAATCTTTGTATTCATAGAATTTTTCTACGTTTTCACTTCTTAGATTTCTCCAAAAATTTTTATACTCTTCTTTAATTTGCTGGTTCACCCAGTTTCTTCCTATAGCCACCATGTTCCTAAAGGTTTCCCTCATTACATCTCTGTAGAGCTTCTTTTTGGATGGGTTCACCAAAACCCACTCTGGTGAAGGGCACTATCACATCTCAAAGGTCACTGCCTCCATTTTGTGGCTTGAGGGCCTCCCAAGGTCCTTCTGCACAGATCGCAGCAAGTAAAGGTAACAGAAGAAAGCGGGGTGGCCAGCCGGGATGCTAACGAAGATGTGTCAGGGGCACTTAGGTGCCATGACACCAGAACAGCCTGCCTATCTTGCTGGATTGTTTTTCTAGATCTGTGAGGAATGATGTTGGCTTTCTGACGGATTGAGTTAAATCTATGTATTGTTTGGAAATATAGCTATTTTGACTATATTAGTTCTACCTATTCAGGAACATGGAATATCTTTCCATTTTCTGATATACTTTTCCATCTTCTTTTTCAGAGTGATATAATTTTCACTGTAAAGGTCTTTCATTTCCCTGGTTAATTCCTAGGTACTTATAATTTTTTTGGATGCTATTATGAATGGTACTGTTTTCCTGATTTCTTCCTCAGTGAGTTCATTATTTATTTATTTGAGACAGGATCTCACTATGTAGTTCAGGCTGGTCTTGAACTCATGGCAATCCTCCTGCCTTAGACTCCCAAGTGCTGGGATTATAGGCATGCACCACCATGCCTGGTCTAGTGAGTTCATTATTGGTGTATAGGAACGCTATTTTTAAAAATTTTATCAGTTCACATTTGCAGTTCATGATATTGATGTTTGTGTGTTTATTCTGTATCCTAGTATACTGCTAAATTTGGTTATTAATTCTAGGAGACTTTTCATGAAATTTTTTGAGTCTTGTAGGTATATGATCATGTCATCTGCAAATAATGATACTTTAACATTGTCCTTTCCTTTATGTTTCCTTTTTATTTCTTTCTCTTGCCTGGTTAATCTGGCAATGTTTCAAGGACTATGTTGAATAGGAGTGGTGATAGTGGACATCCTTATCTTCTTCCTGAATTTAGGAGGAAAGCTTTCAGTTTTTCTTCATTTAATATGATATTGCCAATAGGCTGGTCATAAATGGCTTTTATCAGACTGAGATAAGATCCTTCTATACCTATTTTCTTCAAGGTTTGTATCATGAATGAATGTTGGATTTTGTCAAAGGCTTTTTCTGCATCTATTGAGCTGGTCATGGGATTTTTCTCCTTGCTTCTGTATATGTGATGAATTACATTTATTGATTTGCATTTGTTGAACCATCCTTGCATACCTGGCATGAAGCCCTTTTGGTTATGGTGTATGATCTTTTTTGATGATTTGCTGCGTTCTGCTTGGCAGTATGTTGATGAGGACTTTTGCACCTATATTCTTTAGAGAGACTGGCCTGTAGTTTTGTTGTTGGCTGGATCCTTCCTTGGTTTTAGTTTCCAAGAATGATTTTGGGAGTACTCCTTTCCTCTCAATTTCATTAAACAGTCTGAATAGTGCTGGTGTTAGATTTTTGTGAAGTTATTGTAGAATTCTGCTGTAAATCCATCAGGTCCTGGGCTTTTCTTTATTAGCTTTTTTTTTTTTATTATTGTCTGTTATTGGAATATTCAAGATTTTCAAGCCTTCTTGGTTCAGTTTTGGTAGTTTGTCTGTACCTAAGAATCTTTCCATTTCTTCTGAGTTCTCCGCTATTTTGGCATATAGATATGTGAAGTAGTTACTAATAAATTTCTGGATTTTAGTGGTGTCCATTGTGATTTCACCTTTCATTTCTAATTGCGCTGATTTATGTGCTGTCTTTCTGTTTTGTCTTTTTAAGACTGGCTAAGAGTTTATCTATTTTGTTTATTTTTCTAAGAACCAGCATTTTGATTCATTGATGCTATGTGTCTGTGTTTTAGTCTTCATTTTATTGATTTCTAGTCTGATCTTTCTTTGGGGGGGGGTGGCAGCAGGTACCAGGAATTGAATGCAGGACCTCATGCTTGCCAGGCAGGCACTGTGCCACTGAGCTAAATCCCCAGCCCTTCTGCTCTGAACTTTATAATTTCCTTCCTTGTACAAACTCTGGATTTGGGTTGCTCTTTTATTTTTTTTTCCAGGGATGCATCATTAGGTTATTTATTTAGGCTTATTTTGTTTTTCTGATGTGGGCATTCACAGATACAAACTTCCCTCATAGAACTACATCCATTGTATCCCATAAGTTCTACTATATTACTGGCATTATCATTTAATTTTAGACCTGTCTTATTACTTTCTTTTTTCTGTGATCCACTGATTATTCAAGCATGTGTTGTTTAATTTCCATATGTTTGCATAGTTTCTATGGCTTCTTTTGCTATTGATTTCTAATTTCATTGCACTATGATCTTAATTCTCCATCAATTTTGCAAGATATATCAGTGTTAAAAGTCATTTTCTTTTACACCTTGAAACACTTCATTTCAATCTCTCCTTGCCTTCAAGGTTTGCGTTGAGAAGTCTGTGGTAATTCTGATGGGTTTTTCTTTAGGAGTGTTCCTTTTCTGTGGCAGCTTTTAAGATTCTATTTTTATGTTGGATTTCTGAAATTTTAATTATGATGTAGTGTGGAGCTTTTTTTTTCTTTTTGTCTTTTTGAGACAGGGTCTCACTATGCAGTTCAGGCTGGCCTTGAGCTCACTTTGTAGTCCAGGCTGGTCTAGAACTCACAACAATCCTCCTGCCTCAGCCTCCCGAGTGCTGGGATTACAGGCATGTGCCACCACGCCCTGGTTCATGGAGCTTTTTTCTGATCATGGCTATTTAGGGTCTATATGCCTCTCTTATCTCTATGGTACATTATTTTTTGTCTGTAAAGTTCTCTTATTACTTCTGTAAACAGGTTTTTTATGCTCTTTGTACTGTCTTCTGATTTTTCATCAATTCCAATTACTCAAACTCTATCAGTCTTAAATGCAAGTCATCTAACAGCTTCTGGATGCATTTGTCATGTTTACTAATTGTTTTAAAAATACCTCTCATTAGCTGATCACTAACCACAGCCCTGGCTTTTAGATCTGACATAGTGTTCCGACACTGGTCCTTTCTGCTGCCCATACTTTCACTCGTATTTTTAACTTCCTGGATTTCTGTTTGTAACTTTTTATGGATTTGCATTCTTTTCTTTATTGGACATTATGTTTTACATCTCTTTCTTTAGCTCCACATGATTTTTATTAGTGTTTTCTTTACTCACTGATCATTTATTTCTTTATGGTTATTATTTAGTTATATCTTCCTTGAGTTCACAAAGTACTTTACTGAACTATTTTGTTGGGGCTGGGGATTTAGCTCAGCAGCACAGCACCTGCCTCGCATGTGGAAGGTCATGAGTTCAATTCCCGGTACCGGAAACCCCTCCCCGCCGCAAAAAAAGAAAATGCAAGATAAACTATTCTGTTACCTCCCTTGATAACATTTCAGACATTTCTGCTGTGTAACTCATGTTTCTTTCCCCTTCCATTCCCCCTGGATTGGTTTTGGGGGAGTTGGAAATTTTCAGAGGCATTTCATTGCCTTATCTTCTCATGTTTTTCTTCTTTTTATTTTGGTTGTAGTTGTTTTTTTGTGTGTCTTGGGATTTGTAGCTTCTTTGGCCCAGTGCCCAATTCTTTGGGAATGGGCCACAGTATTGTTTATAACCCCCGAGAAATCCAGATATTAGCATGCAGAGAAAGCCAGCTGACAGCAGTAACTATGTCATCATGGCTATAATAGCAAAGTCAGTGGCAGCAATAGCATCAATAATTTTTTTTTAAAATCTATTTGAGACAAGGTCTTGCTATGCAGTTCAGGCTGGCCTTGAGCTCACTTTGTAGCCCAGGCAACAATCCTCCTGCCTCAGCCTCCTAAGTGCTGGTACTATAGGTGTGTGCCACCATGCCCAGCAATACAATTTTTTAAAAAAAATTAAAAAAGCAATGACTAAGTTAACAAAAAACAGTACCATCAAATATAAACTGGATACTGACAAACTCTAAGAACCACTCATGAATTACCACTAACCAAGGCAAAGAAGTCTATGATTTTGGCATAGATGCTTAGGCAACCCAGATATTAACCTATAGTATATCAGACCACTAGTTTCTGCTGGATGTAGACAGCAGTACAAGAGCTCCAGCCATCTCCTTCAGATCCACCACTTCTAAAGGCTACAGCCATAAAACCTGGCCTCCTGCCACT
Organism: Chinchilla lanigera; assembly: GCF_000276665.1. NCBI lineage: Eukaryota > Metazoa > Chordata > Mammalia > Rodentia > Chinchillidae > Chinchilla > Chinchilla lanigera. The sequence goes on from NW_004955484.1 coordinate 7,712,758, forward strand.
GAACACAGGTCCCATGATCTTCCTGGTCTGAGCCTTAGCTTCTCAGGGAATCTCAGGAGATCCTCATCTAGCTTTCACCCTCTGTAAGCCTATTCGCAAGGCTGTCTCTCACCCAGTCTCTGCAGAAGGTAACCCTTCAGTCCTCCTCCACAGTAGTGGTCTCATCCTCAGTCAGGTCAGTCTTCTGGCTGTCACCTCTGTCAGCCTGTTCTGAGAATGAAGGCACAGACCTGGCTAGGATTTGGTAGTTTGGGTGCTCGTCTCCTCTCCTGTTCATGCAGTGGGGTGAGGTGCCTGGTGCTGGCAGGATGGGCAGGGCCGGGCCGGGCCTTTTTGTCCTTTGCTATACAGATTATGGGGCAAGGCGCCCGATGTCGGTGGTAGTATGGCGGGTTGGAGCCTGATTTCTAAGTTGGTTTTTTGTTTTTTTTTTTTGCCAGCTAGAGAAAGTCTGAGAAAAGTCTGGGTTATCTAGAGGACAACCAAGCAAAGCCTGTGAAAACACTAAGAAACTCCTTTTCCCCTAAAGACACATGACTAACACGAACAACACACACAAGGGTGGACCCAGACCTGAAGGTTGCTTACTACTGGAGAGAGGAGTGTTTCTAAACTTTTTGATACTTCTCCCCTTTGATAAATAAAAGAAAACAGAAATCAATGCCTCCTTACTTAAAAATACATATTTCCTTCCTTCCTTCCTTTTATTCTGCCTTCAATTTGTCCCTCCATCCAAAACTATTTATTAAAACTGGCAGAAATACCTGGGCATGGTGGTACATGCCTATAATCTCAGCTCTGGGAGAACAAGGCAGGAGGATTGCAAATTTGAGCCCAGCTCAGGCAACTCGTCAAGACCCTGTCTTGAAATAGAAAAATTTTAAAAGGGCTGGGGATGTAGCTCAGTGTGAAGGCACTGGGTTCAAGTCACTGGACTGAAAAAAAAAAAGGTAAGGGAGTTTGAGGGGGGGAGAAATGGAAAACATCTGTGAAATAGACTGCTCAAGGGGCGAAACAGTAGTTAAGAATGATTGAAGTTCCATTTATAGCTTGAAATTGTGGTCCAAGTTATTCTATAGAATGTCCAGAGAAAGAATTGCATCCCAGTATAGAAATGAGTCAATCAACTCGCCTTGTTGTATATAAGATTTCAGTGGTTCTCTCTCTTCTTTTTCCCTGGTCGGTAGACACCTCAAGCTTGCATATCACTATTTTCATCCTGGTCTCCAGTATTTGCTGTGATTCTGATATGTAAGTCAACTACATCTAAGAGTGTTGTTCAGTACTGGGCATGGCACCCAGGGCCTCAAGTACGCTAAGTAAGTACTCTACTGCTAAACTACATCTGGAGCCCTTTTTATTTTTTGACAGGGTCTCACTAAATTGCCTATGCTGCCCTAGAACTTGTGATCCTTCTCCCCCAGCGTAGAGAGTAGGGATTACAGAGCTGCACCACTACAATCAGCTTCGGGGCAACTTTTTTAATAAAGAGTTTAAGCAATGGCTTTTTGTTAAAAGTAAGCTGGGTGTGGTGACACATGCCTATAATCCGAGCTACTTGGAGCTAAGGCAGAAGGATCGTAAGTTCAAGGCCAGACTAGGCAATTTAGTAAGACCTTGTCTCAAAACAAAGGTTATTTTGGGGGATGGGGGGAGACTGAGGATACAGCTTATAGCTCTGTGCTTTCTGGGTTTAAGAAGGAAACCATCTGAGACCTAAGCAGCATAGAATAGGATAAACCTAAGGACTCTGTCCTTTAGAGATGCACCTTCAGTCTCCCAGTAATAAACACCCTCCCATTAGATCAGGAACCCAGGCTTTAACTTGTAGACTGTGCTGCCTCCCTGGAATAATAGGGTTTTAGTTTTTCCTAAAGAATGTCTAGAATGCTCTCCTTAGCTTCTTGTGGGAGAGCTTTAGAGGAACCATAGCCTCTGCAACACCAACAGAAAATGCTTCCTGAGGGGACAGGGAAGTTACCAACATAATACTTTTTACTGATGACCAACCCTGAAATTTAGAAAATGAGTTTGGAATTAGAGTTGTCTTGTTAGCAGTCTTAAACGTGCACTTTCTCCAAATTAACTTTCTTCCCAGACACGATATTTTAATAATCATCTTAATTACATAAATTAGAAACAAGAGAAAAAAGCTTAGAGCCTGTTAGATTTTGTTTCATTAGCCAAAACAATGACTCCTATCAGGTGTAGAGAATGATGTGCTAGACTCTGAAGCAAAGACAGCCTGATAATGGTAAAATGAAACCATAATTCAGACTCATGACTTTTCTTAATGCAAAGACAAAACTCAGCATTACAGCAGAAGCCGCTTACAAATATATGATTCAAACGGAAAAAAAAATTAATATATCTAGGGCAAAAGCCTCAGAGGTGACGTGTGTATGTTCACTTAACAAACTGCAAAGTCAGAGGAATCCAGGATGCAGTCAGTGAGTCAGGATAGCTCATAAGAGGGCAGGGACAGGCAAGGGCTGTACATTTACATCAGCCAGGTGAGACTCTTTTAGAACACAACCAATGTACACAGCACGCTCCCAACCGTGGGCTTCTAGAAAGACGAATGTACATTTCTATAATCTATTTTCCATCTGTGATGTGGTCTTGAATAAGGGTTAAATAAGAAGAAGCAAAACAAAAAGAAAAGCTGGGCGCGGTGGTGCATCTGAAGCCCTTGGGTGGTGCAGCCCCTGGGAGGCTGAGGAAGGAAGGAGTATCACTGGGAGTTCAAGGACAGCCTGGGCTACCTAATGAGTTCACAGACAGCCTGAACTATATAGTGAGACCCTGTCTCAAAAACTAAAGCAAAACAAAACAAAATGCCCATTCTCAGGTTATAGAAACAAAAACTATTCAAATTAATATTCAATCAGAATAACAAAAATTAATCAGGCCTGCTGTAACAACACAACTTAAGGAAAACTTCTCTGTGAACCCTACTTGATAACTCTAATATGGCTCTAGAAACTGAGCCAAAAACTAATTTTTTCAAATGATATGGGAAATGCAAAATTAGGGTACCGAGTAAATCTACCGAGAAATGGGCTTCACATTAACAACTGGCCCAGAGGAGGCAAATTCTAGTATAGCAATCAAATCAAACTGGAATTCTCAAACTCAAAACTACTTCCAGAGGATTCCCTACTCAAAGCTATGAGAAGGCTGCTTTCAGTTGGATTTTATATTACCTGCATCAAGACTGTTCTGGTTTTTTTTTTTTTTTTTTTTTTTTTTTTTTTTTTTTTGCAGTATCCTAACCTAACATAGCATATAATTAACCAGTCACACCCACGTGAACCATCCAGCCCCTGCCTATCCTTTCCCCTTGCTGGCACTACTCTTCCCCTCCATGGCTACAACTCAGCTGTACCAGCCTTCTATGGGAGTCTCAAGTACACCAAGCTCTTTCCTGTTTCTGAACTTTGCTAACTGATGTTTCTTTTACTGGCAGTTTTTTGCCACCTGTATCATACACACACATTCAAACTCCTATTCATCCTTTGAGACTTGGCTTAAATTCATACTTCTGCACTAGAGACGTTCTCAGCCTAGGTTAGAGATTATGTTCTCTTGGTACTCTTCACTTCTCTTTGGAGGCACCTCATTCAATTCTTATTTTTTTTTGAACAGTGATTTCGTGTTTGATTGTCTTGCTGGACTGTGTCATGAAGGTACACACCATGTGTGCTTTGGTCATTTCTATACTTCTAGGCCCTATGGCAGTATGCAATAAATAATGTTTGAATGAAAAAATTTAAGAATTATAAATTAAATATATAAAAGATATATGCATTAAAAAGTGGCTGGAAGCAGTATTTTAACACGTTTATGTGATATGGGCTGAACAATGGATCTTGTGCTAAAATGGAGCTATTGAAGACAGACGCAGTCCTAAGCAACCAGGTTACTGGGGATTCCCCACTGACTGTATTAGCAAGAACAAGGGCTGCGTTTTGGAGAATAAGGGCTAGAGAATGTAGTATTTCTAGGATTGGCTTCAGATGCAAAACACCATGATAGATGTTTCCACATTGGACTTATACCAGGTAGGAAAGGGCCCTGCCCTTCTGACAGTGAAGTTTACTCAGGGAACAGAGTGAAAGTGGTACATTTTCCTTGGCTTCTACTTTGGAAATAATTCTCATTAACAATCTAACTTGTTCATCCTTGTTCTCGTAGGTACACTATTCATTCTCATTTTTCACAAGGGTTTGGAAAGGAAGCAGCAGGTACTTTGCTCTTCTTTCCCTCCGTTCAAGTTTGGTTCATGTCTACAACGCACCTGAACTGCTCCTCCTAGCATGACGGCCACAAGCCCCATGGACATGCTCAGTGTCTGTGACTCCACGGTGCTCTCCGCCTCATGGGCCAGGCTTGCACATGCTCTCTGCAGTGTTGCTGCTACAAAGTCCACTACCTACCAAAGAAACGGAAATTAGAATCAGTGAAGAGTTAAGGGGAAGGGAACACTCAACATTCTCCACACCTCTTATGTCTACATTATTTTTATCATCAATAGCATGATAGAAAGAACCATCAAGAACAATGTGTGATGCAACTAGAGCCCATACTTAAAAGTGAACTAAATCAGATTTGCATGTGTAAACATCATATTGCCTCCCTGGTGTAAGAAACTGAAAGAGTAAATAAGATCCAAAATGTACAGTAGATATTGTGAAAGGGAAAGAAACTGCTCAAAAGGAAAGAA
>NW_004955484.1:7717758-7754412 GCF_000276665.1 Chinchilla lanigera
TTTTATTATTTTTCTTTCTTTAAAATAAAAAAAGAACAATGTGCTACTCTGCAGCATATATTGTACTGAATTTTGTCAAAATTTTTTTAACATTTACACATTTATTATAAAGGATATTTCAATGGCTGTGGAAGACAGTCAGATGAAAGCACTGACAGGACAAGGACAGCTCTCCAAGCTAGGAACCTCCACACGTGCAGCAATCCACAAGCTCCTACGTGTTTTATATGCACAATCTCAGTTCTCATATTAACTCTATGATATTATAATAAATGATGCAGTGCTTTCTGACCATGTCAGAAGATCTCCTAAGGAAGTTTCCTCCTCAGGTTTTTTCTACTCCCAAATTTTCACAGTCTAATTGCAGTAAACAAAGAAAAATGGAGATGTACAATTTCATCTAGAAGCTAGTATCCTTGAATAGTCTACAAATAATCCAATCATTTTTAAAATATGAAATATTTTAAAGGCTTAAAATTTTCATATATAAGATTTTATATATTATTTGGTTAACAACTAAGCTTTAAGTGGAATTAATTTGGTCAGCATCTTTGAGCTTGGATTAAGCACCTTAAGTAGAAACACCTTTGGATAACTGACAGCAGCCACACATGCACGCATGCACGCACGTACACACACACACACACACGCATATTTAGGATTAATGGCTCAAGGGGAGACATCATTTTGAAAATGGAAAGGCTGAGATAGGTCATAATAAGCCTCTAAATAACATGCAAGCTTGCATGTTTAATTCTCTGGACAAATCACATGCTGTGCTAGAATCTTTACTGCAAGCTTAAAGTGGCCTGTTAACACTTGTCTTTTGGAGCAAAGAAGGAAACTGGAAAGATTATTTAAAAGTTCTCCTTACTAAAAGAAACAATGTTGACTTTGGCAATCTTTACCACTCTTTCCAGCCCTAAGACTGTTTGACATTAGAAATTAAGGACACTGGCCCCTACTAGAGAAACTGCTGTCCCTACCATCTTGGGCCACTTATTTTGCTTCCAAAGAGTTTTCTAAAACACTCCTTTATTTATATTTAGTTTCTGTGTCAGCACAAGTATTGCTAAATTACTCGAATAGAACTATCCAGTCCTCCACTTTTTTCTGTTTCTCTCCAGAAAGTTTTTTTTAAAAGATTGCAAAGCAGTAAGTATGATCCTATTCGGGACTGTGCATTGAGCTAAATCCCAGCCCTTTTAAAATTTTGAGACATAGTCTTGCTAAGTCACTAAGCTGTCCAAGCTGGGCCCAAACTTGTGATTTTCCTGCTTCAGCCTCCCAGAGTATTGGTGTCTTAACTGTACCGTACTTAATTGTATTGTACTTTTCTCACTGCTGCGACAAAATACCTGCCACCCAGAATTAAGGAAAGACAAGCTTATTTAGCTCACAGTTTGTGGAGGTTTCAGTCCATACTCGGCTGGTTCCAAGGCAGGGTGGCACATGGCAGAGGGGCAACAGTTCATGGCAGTGGAAAACAGCAAAAGCAGTAAGAGCAAAAAAGGCAGGAGCAACAGCAAGTCTCCTTCCCTCCCTTATATTGTATGCAGGCTGCCTGCCCCATGGTGGGTGTGGCACTCACACCCCTAATCCCAGCATCGGACCAGGAATCAATCAAAAACTCCAGAAGCCCACCCCAAGACTGCATGAGGCTTTGGGGTGACATCCAGACACAAACCATAATAATCGGGATTACTGGTATAGACCACTACACCTGACATCATGATTCTATTTTTAAGAAAAAAACTTCCTGTTTGTGTACATGTAAAAAAAAAGAAAACAAAGCAAAACATAAAACTAGGAGCTGTTAAGTAGGAAATGACAGCCAGCTATTATGTACTGTCATCAATAAAATATCTTTTCCCTCAAAATTTTTTCTTGTAACACCAAGACCACTCTACCCACTTGACTATTACCTGCTCCCCTCCAACCCAATCCCTGTGACTTTGGTAGTGCTGCTAGCCACAAGAACGGGGTTGTGACCGAAGCCTATCCTAGCATCTACGTATGGTGCAGAGACAAGGGAGACTTTCTTTACTTGAGACTTTACAATGGCATACAGTTTTAGTATATGTGCTGCCAAAACGAGCATAAAACATACAATTTTAAAAGCCAAAAATTCCAGCAAATTCATAGTAAAAAATGGCCATGTCCTACCTCATTTCTCCCCAGCAAATTCTGGCTCTACAGAGGCAACTACTTTTAATTATCTAGCTGTTTAATAATAACATTAAGTATTTACTATTTACTAGGCACCATTCTGAACACATTAAAGGTATTAACTCACTTAATCCTCTTAATGATCCTATGGGAATATATCAACTTGGTGCCAAAATGCTGACAACTGAGTAGGAGGATGCAAACTTCAATAAGCCTCCTGTGTTTCAGTCTGCTGCTCCCACCCAGATCCAGAGTCCTTTGGGTTCACTGTCTCTCAGGAATAAGCCTCTAGTTTTTCACGGGAAAGGGGAGACAGCTGTACAATGTTGGGGATGAAAGCAAAGGCCGGCTCAGTCCAGCGCAGCCTTTCACACCACGTGAGGCTCTACTCTGTAGTGCTTATCTGGTGCCTGCAGGCCTGTCTGCGTTCTGCAGTGCCAAGTCTCTTGCTCCTTTTTCCCTTTCTAAAAAAAAAAAAAAATTCTAACAGTTTCATTGAGGTGTAGTGGTTTGCTTCTCGACTTCTCTCCATTTAGCTTTCCAATTTCTCAAGTTGCTCGATCAGCTGCTATTTTCCAGTTTCCAAATCTTGCCATTCTCTCTAATTTGCTGTCTCTTCTCTCCTGCTCTGCTGGCCCTTGTGGCTTCCAGAGGGAGTGGGTAAATGTATGTGTGTAAACACTTTGTCTTTAACCACTTTATAGATTGTGCACTTTGTGTTGTTTAAATGTTTGACAATGAGCATGTGTTACCTATGTCAAAATTTTTTTTTAACATCTGAAAAAGAAAAAAACACCAGGTACTGTCACTTGATTATAGTGATCCAGTTACAGCAAGGAGCGAAGGGTGGCAGTTTTCTAAGGGCAGAGAAAAGGGAACCTTGCTCACTTCACTGCACTGACACTGGCTCCTTGCATGTGGGCAGGCTATGTGGCCTCTATCCGGAGCCCTCTCCCCTAGGCATCTCAAAGGCCCCTTCTCCCCTGCCTCAGGGCTTTGCTCAAAAGTCACTTCCTCAGTACGACTCTCCATGGCCACCTATTTACCACATTCCCCTTTGGTTTGGTTTGGTTTTGTTCTTCAGCACTGAGGACTGGATCCAGGGACTTCACACTGAGCTACACCACTGGCCCTTGTTACTTTATTTTATTAATTTATTTTGTGATACTGGATACTGAACCCAGAGTCTCTGCACTGAGCTATATCCCTGGTCCTTTTTTTATTTTGAGGCAGGGTCCCACTAGCCCCTAGGCTGCCGAGGCTAGGCTCCTCCTGTCTCAGCCTCCCAGAGTGTGGAGACTGCAGGTGTGTGCCACCATGCCCAGCTCCTCTTACCATCCCTTTTTCTTGTTTTACTTTTCTCCCTAAGAATTACTACCACCTGACACAGTGTGTCTTTGCCTTCTTACTGTTTCTCCCTATGTGAATGTTAGCTCCACGACAGCATAAATATGTATCTGTTTGTTCACTGCTGTGTCTCTGGTACACAGAACAGTACGTGGCACACAGCCAGCCCTCAATACATAATTGTGGAAAGAACTCAGGAGTCGGTGCACGGTCCTAATCAGTACATAGACCACTGGGTGCTTCACTACTTTCTGCCCCATCATAAATATAATGTGCCAATCCCAACGTACTCTATTGAAAATTTAAACTTTAATCAAATACTTCAACATGCATTTCTCACAGATAAAGTTTGTTTTTTACATAACTACCATGACATATTATATCCAATAAGAATTCCTGAATATCATCTAATACCTGGTCTTTGACTGTTACAAAAAATGTCTCATACAATTGGTTTAATTGCTCCTTTTTAAATGCCATTTACAGGCTGGAGATTTAAATCAGCGGCACAGCACCTGCCTGGCAAGCGGAAGGTCATGAGTTCGAGTCCCAGTACCAGGAAAAAAAAAAAAATTAAATGCCATTTACTTGTTGAAGAAACTGAGCCACTTGTGATAAAGAATTTCCCACGTTTGGGATTTGGCCAAAAGCTTCTTTGTGGCATTATTTTATTTGCTCCTCTATCTGCTGTGCTTCCTTAATTAGGTTCAGGTTCAGGATTTTTGTTTTTGTTTTTTGGTACAGTACTAGGGATTGAACCTGGGGGTGCTCTACCACTGAGCTACAGCCCCTGCCCTTTTTTAAAAATGTTGATACAGTCTCTCACTAAACTGCCCAGCTGGGCTCAAACTTAGAATCCAATCCTCCTGCCCCAGGCTTTTTGCATTACTGAAGACTGAACCCAGGGCCTTCAAACCCAAACCACCAAACCACCCAAACCACCAACCAACCCAGGGCTGCCAAACCCAAACCACTGAACCACCCAAACCACCAACCTCTCCTTTTTTTTTGAGACAGGGTCTTGCTGAGTCACTACATTGCCCAGGTGGGGCTCTAACATGGGATCCTTCTGCCTTGGCTTCCTAGAATACTGGGATTATACGTGTACACCACAATGTCCAGCTGCTTCATCACATTTTTGTCTATATATTTATCCCTCTTCCTTTTGGTATATTTCAGCACTAATACAGATAACGGTATATGTTCCCCTCAATATTTTTAGCATAGACAGATCTCACATCATAGGTAGACAAGAAAATATTATGTGCCTTCTAGCCGGGCGTGGTGGCTCATGCTGTAATCCCAGTACTCAGGAGGCTGAGGCAGGAGGATCACTGCGAGTTAGAGGCCAGCCTAGGCTGCAAAGTGAGCTCAAGGTCAGTCTGAACTGCATAGCAAGACCCTGTCTCAAAAAGGCAAAAAAGAAAAAAAAAAAATTATGTTCCTTCTCATGTAATGCAGTAGGAAGTGTATAAGTACCCAGGAAGTATTCTTACCCTAAAGCTAAAAAATAATAACTTGAGCTGTTCTTAGTGGTATACACCTGTAATCCTAGCTCTCTGGGAGGCTGAGGCATGAGGATCCAAATTTGAGTTCAGCTGGGGGAACTAAAAATTTTAGTCTAAAAATTTTTAAAAGCCTGGGGATATAGCTCAGTGGGAAGGCCTAGAATTCAATCCCCAGCACTGCAAACAAAAGAAAACAAAAACAAAACCCACATATGAGGCAAAAATAAAATAATTTAAATATTCTTTCAAATTTGAAAATTTTTCTAATAATATGTTGAAGGAGGAGTCCATCAGTTGCTCTGGGTGTTTTATGCCTAGTACATTCATTATAAAGGACTTAATCAGTGGTCCATCTAACAGTTTTGGCAGACAGTGACGACTGTTATCTAGATCCATTATTTCACTAGAGTTCCAAAGTGCAATTTTCTAGTTCTCTCTCTCTGCATTTTGGCTACAATTCCCCTATAAAGAAAACGTTCCCTTCACTGACTATTTGACTACACTGAAATACAGCTCCTACGGAAAAGGAAAACGAATATTTAATGCCTTCACTTCATTTTTCAATCTATAAAATAAAGAGTTGATGTCCTAACAATCTCCAAAGATATCCTGACGTCCTGAGGATTTTTTGTATTGTTGATGTGTTTTAGTCCATTATTAGCATTGTTCCCCGCCGGCCATGTCCTAGGAATTGAACCCAGGACCTTCACACTGAGTTATATTCTCAGTCCCTCCCTCCTTTTCTAAAATTTTGAGATAATGGCTCACTAAGTTTCCTGGGCTGGACTCAAACTTGTGATGCTCCTGACTCAGTCTTCCAGAGTGCTGAAAGTACAGGCACGTGTCACTATGCTTAGCTGACATTATTCTGTTTAATGCTGCAATTGTTCTATCTGTGCCCACTGGGACTCACTTCAAGCTGGCTCCCAAATTCTATTGACTTAACCCCATTCATCTCAGCTTCCTTGCATTTGGGCCCAACAAGCTGCTTTGAAGCTTATAATATCTGACTTTCACATGAGACCTTAACTCAACGTTTATTTCAAAGAGCTTTGAGAGGTGTTTTTTAGTAGAAAATATTTAGAAACTATAATATGGCACAAAGGATGCCTATTGCCTTGAATTGTTACTGCTTCTTGGCAGTTACAGTGGTCAGTACTAGGAAATATTTAGTTTTTAAAAAGAAGAATCAAATAGGAGCTCATGCTAATAATTCTAATTTAGATAACAATATTACAGAGTTTCTATTCTAATCTTTGATTTTTATATCTATAACTTTTTCCTGATTTCTAATAATATCAACAAAATCACTTAAGACCTATTCTCTTTATCTACATATGTGTGACTCAGTATACAAACTATCGCTAGCAGTAAGATTTGAAACACAGTTTATTATTTCCTTGTGGTTCTCTTTGTTCTGATACGTTTTATTCTTAGCTGAAAGATAATTTAATGGGACAAATCATCCTTGTACCACCCTAACACCATGTTCCTTAATTAGGAGTAAAGGAAGGTAAGTGCAAAAGCTCAAGTCATATCAGTTTCTGGGCCGCTTCCCCTTTGAATTAGCATTCTGAGACAAAAACATAAGGTCTGGATGAAAAATCTGGGAATGATACGAACACAGGAGAAACAAATCACCCCACTAACTAACATGGGGTCAGTGAACTAAAGGAGCAAGAGGCCAGGAAAGAAATCATGAACATAATTCTCATTAAACAGGCAAGATAAGTCAGAGCTGACAGGCAGCTGCAAATTTTCTCAGCAGGAGCTATAGTGAAATGCTGCTTAGCAACACCCGAAGGCAGACGACAATGACAACCATACAAAGAGCCAGAGAATCAGATTTAAGCATGACAATCATACCATCTTACACCAACCAGGTAACGACTACTTCTGGTGAAATGGTAAAATATGATGACTACAGTGCCTATGCTTTATTACTTTCCTTTCCCATTTTTTAAAAAAAAGTGGTAAAAATGATGACTGAGCCAACAAAATTCAGGTACTGACTCACATAGGTAAGCATTTTATAAAAACATCTTAAAATTTTACAAGATACTATGGCAATTAGCTATGAGTTAGGGGACCTATAAGATTTAAAGTTCTTTTTTTGGTACCATGAATCGAACTCATGACCTTGCACTTGTCAGGCAGGTGCTGTGCTACTGAGCTATGTGCCTAGCTTTAAAGTCATCTTATTAGCATTTTTTTTTTCAAATCCTTCTCAACTTTTGATGTATATGGAGCTTTAAAAAAATAAGGTAAGCTGGATATGATGGTATGCTTGTAATCCTAGTTCTCCGGAGGCCAAGGCAGAGTATAGCAAGTTTAAGGAGGCTAAACAGGACTATACAGCAAGACCCCATTTCAAACAAACAAACAAACAAACAAAAGGATACCCAGGTTCTCATGCAGAAAGCTAAATCAGAATCTCTAAAAGGTGGTCATTATCAATACTTAGAAAAAGATTCCAGGCAATTTTATTTGCACTCAAAGTTGAAAACCATTGTGATATAATATATAAATGTGTAAAACAGTACTCAGGGTTTTATATGCATGAGAATCACCTCAGGGGCTTGTTAAACAATGGATTCCCAGGACCTATGAAAGTTTTAGATTCATTTGGTCTGACACGGGCTCAGTAACTTGCATGTTTCACCAGAATGCCAGTAAATATGGATGCAGGTATAACAAATCACACTCTGAGCAACATTTTTGGACATTTTTTGGGGGGAAAATGTAAAAAACAAACACTACAAATACCATCAGGTTGGATTCAGAATTTGGCAGTCACTGACCTGAGTGATGTTTGTGAATATCTGCTCCGACATTTTCTCGCACAGAACAGCCAGGAGCTGCAGGACCAGCAGCCTATGCTCCTGGCCTTCCACAAGGAGAGCCTGCTCTTCCAATTCTAAGAGGCTCTTGGTAGAGAAGGGCTTAGGTTTTAACTCTGCTTCATTGTCCACCGTCAGATGAGTCAACTCCTGGAAACATGAGAAGAAAGAAAAAGTGAAAAAGCCAGTAAAACTAAGGGCTTTACCAACAGCTAGAAAACTGTTTGAAATGCATATATAAGAAAATGGTGCCAGGCGTGGTGGTGCACGCCTGTAATCTCAGCACTTGGGAGGCTGAGGAAGGAGGCTCGTTGAGAGTTCGAGGCCAACCTGGGCTACAAAGTGAGCTCAGGTCCTGCCTGAACTGCATAGCGAGACCCTGCCTCAAAAAAACAAACAAAAGGTGCTGGGGATTTAGCTCAGAGGCACAGCGCCTGCCTGGCAAGCGCAAAGTCGTGAGTTTGATTCCTGGTACCAGAGAAAAACCGAAACAAAAAAAAAAAACAAACAAAAAAGAAATGGTCTGCATTTGTTGTAGCACTACTTATAATAGCCAAAAACTGGAGAAAACCTAAGTGCCCAGAATAAGAGAACAAAGAATGATGTACTTACTATACCAAAGCAGTTAAAATAAACGAACTGGATCTATTTAGATATCAATACAGAATTCAAAGACATTGTTGAGTAAAAAAATATAAGCTGTAGGATAATATACTCATTATGATTCCATGTACATTAAGGTTGCATAATAAAAAACATACCACACATGAAGAACTGGTTTGACACAGTTCTTACTTTATCGGTATTTTTATGATCTCTACCACTGGTCTTCCCTGAACTGAACCCTTAGGCCATATAACTTTCCCAAAGCCCTTTTAGAGATCATTAGACGCCCTTCCTTTACAATACTCAGAACTAAACTTTCACTAATGAATAATTCATTATTGTGGGTTTTATAGGCTTTCACCTACCCTTTGCAAATTTCCTTGGGAAGGGAAAACCTTCAGTTCCCTCACAATTAGTGCTTTACCACAGTAATTGACAGCTCAGAGCAGTGGTGCTTAACTGTGCCTGGCAATTTTGCTCCCCAGGGGACATTTTGCAATGTCTGTGGGACATTTTTGGTCATCATAATTGGGGGTAATATTGGCATTTAGCAGATAGAGGTCAGGGATGCTGCTAAATATCTTATAATGCACAACTCCCTACAAGAAAAGATTTATCTAACCCAAAATGTCAAATGGGCCAAGGTACAGTTGGTTATCCTGGTTTAGAACAAAGCCCTTTTGTTTTTAAATAATCATTTTAAAACAGCATAAATTACACACACATCTCCTTGGAATGCTACTTACAATGAGTGGCTGGGTATCGGGATGAATGTGAACATGGGGGTAAGCATGCACCCAAAAAAAGTGTCGCCTAACTGGGCGTGGTGACACATGCCTGCAGCTAGTATCCGAGAGGCTGAGGTGTGAGGTTCACAAGTTTGAGCTCAGCCTGGGCAACTTAGCAACTTAGTGAGACCCTGTCTCAAAATAAAAATAAAATAAAAAGGGCTGGCGATGTAGCTCAGTATGAAGGTTCTGGGCTTAATTCCCAGTACTGGAAAAAAAAAAAGTGTCCCTACTTCAAGCTCTAGAAATGTTCGCTAGCCAGCATGGCGGCACATGTCTGTAATCTCAGCACCCAGAAGGCTGAGGCAGAGGACTGTCATGAGTTTGAGGCCAGCCTGGAATATACAGTGAGTTCAAGATCAGCCTGGACTACACAGCAAGACTCTGTCTCAAAAAACTAAAAAAAAAATAAAATAAAATTCACAGTTTCGTCTTTGGATCCTTACATACCCTCCCCAACTTAAACGTCACAGACATTGTCTTAGGATGCAGACTTTCTTTAGGGGAAAGACTGGAGAAGGCAAAGCTGTAGGGCACTGGCTAATGACATCTGACAGGTATAACATCGGGTACAAATTATTACTGGAGATAAGGACAAAAGAAAGCACAAGCACTGGCACTAAGAAACAAACTCAAAAAAGATTTCAAGTGGCTACAGACTGAAATGAAGGAAGCAGAACACTAAATCTCTGTTCCGAATACCTGACAAAACAACTGCCAGAAAGGATAGGGGATTACTCTGTAGCTGTAAAACCCACTATTAACTTCAAAAGAGTTCTTACTGTCAACATGGAGCAAAGATTAACCCCTTCATCGATTAATAACTCTGCTTTCTTTGTCTCAAACATTTAGGGGCAGATTACCTTCAAAAGTAGTTGGAGCACATCACTCTGACTAAAGATACATTTTTTCTTTTTACCAACCCAAAGGCTAAGAAAAATTAAATTATCCTTTTGTCTTCTGCTCATTTTCTTAAATTGGCACCCGAATTTTAAGGTCTAAAATTATGAATGTCTTGAAAATTCAAAGGGACTCCAGGGACCACCCCAGGATAAAGATAATCATGAACAACTGTATGGACTTCTTACTTTCAAACAGAAGATGAAGAAGTCTCCCGCCACGCCACACTCCTGACAACAGGTGAGCAAGTCCCCGAGATGCTCCACCTGGCTCTGCTCTGAGGACAGCTTCTGGTACAGGGCTTCGTCTTCATCTTCATTGCTGCAACACAGGGTAAGATTTATCTTGGCAGTGTCACCAAGAGGTAGTTTTTTGAAACCCCATAATAATCTTCTAAGTCTAATAATCTATATCTAATAACCTTTTTTGGAAACTCCGTAATAATCTTCTAAAATAATCTTCATAGGCCTTGGCTGTCATTCAAAGGAATTTTTACTTTTTCAGATGAACTACTGAGAAGATATGGGTAGTGAAAAAAAAAAAAACAATCAACACAGGAGAGGATGCAGTTAACCTCAACTCATGTGAATCAATTAGTTGAGATAAAAAAGTATATAAAGGTCCAGAAAAATTAGTAGAGTGAATACGATCACTGAACAATAAAATCTGTCTAAGTTTCTGAAAAGAACACTATGATTACTTCATAAAATTTCCAAAAACTGCTCAGAACAACTTCTGCTGGGCCAATGGTAGAGTGAATGATAAGTAATGATACAGACCAAAGTCCCTGACGCAGCCACTGGGAGACTAACATCAAGAGTAGGCCTTTGAGAGCAAATGACAAAATGAGAAATCTCTGTCACTCTCTCTTCTCCCTTCTGTCTCTTACTTAGTACAGTGGTTGTCAACCTTTTGGAAACAGACTGGTTTTTGGTTTGTTTTGCAATGCTGGTGATACAGACTATTTTTAGTATCTAATGAAAACTATGGACCCTATTTTCAGAAAAAGAACCATGTTTGCATATTTTAAAAAGTTTGTATGTATAATTATAGATTGTAGATCCCTAGAAGCCTATGCAGAGAACTCAGGTTGAAGAGCTACTGCTTTAGGCAGTGGATGGAGAATCATTCAATCACTGCCTATTAATTTTTTTCCTGGCATGAAGAGAAAGCATAGTTTCAATAAGGACTGTGGACTTTGATCTACATGCACTGAGAAATGTACTAAAGACTGTTAAGATAGCAGTAAGTTATAATTACTAAGCTAAATGTTATAATATTTTCTATACTATCACTAAAGCGGTCCCAGGTAATAAGAGTTCCCAAATGTTTTTCAAAAAAACATGCCAAATAATTTTAAATTCTTTCAGTTTATGAGCCCGGTTATAATCACAAACCTGCTCATGGTTAACAACTCTCACAAAATTAGTAGCTTTAATTTGTTCTGATAATTCTGTTTGAAATCTATATATGTACTTTGTTTTCCTGAAGTCCATCAAATTGAGTGTGCTTTCAAAATTTTTACGAAGTTCATAATGAATGTAAAATTAAATTTCTAGCTAGGTGTGGTGGTGCATACCTGTAATTCCAGCACTCAGGAGGCAGGAGAACATCGTGAGTTTAAGGCCAGCCTTGGCTACATAGCTTAAGACCTGACTGAACTATATAGCCAAAATGTCTATTTCTCAAAAACACAATGTCGCTAGGTGTGGTGGCACATGCCTGTAATCCCAGCACTCAGGAGGCTGAGGCAGGATTGTTGTGAGCTCGAGACCAGCCTGGGCTACAAAGTGAGCTCAAGGCCAGCCTGAACTGCGAAGCAAGACCCTGTCTCAAAAAGACAACAACAACAACAGCAAATCACCATGCCTATGTCTAGCTATGTCTCACAAACAAAAACAAAATTAAATTTAAATATTTCAACAGGGCCGGGGATATAGCTCAGCCATATAGCTCCTGCCTGGCAAGCATAACATTGTGAATTCAATTCCCAGTACCAAAAAAACCAAAACACACACACAAAAAAAAACAACAACAAAAAAATTTTAACAAACAGCATAGGAATGTGATGTGAAATCCAACAGGGTAGCTGGATCAGTTAAAATCTATAACCAATAGGAATTTATGTTCTTAGGTAATATTATCTTCCACAGAGCACCTAAAAATAGAAATAACTTAAAATATGTACTTGTGGTGCTGGGGATATAGCCCAGTAGTAGAGCACTTGCCGAGCATGCACAAGGCTCACTCCCCAGCGCTGAAATAAAATAAAAAAATAAAATAAAATCCTTGAGAGATGTTGGAGAAACCAGTCATCTATTTCACCAATATTTAAATATTTTGTAATCAATTCTTACAAAAAATGAACCCTTATTATAAAACTACCATAAAATATAGCTATCTGACAATTTCCTGTGGGAATAAACCTGACTACACACACATAAACCATTTTGTGAGTCAGAAATAGACCTAGATTATTCTGGTGTTAAGGGTGAACATGTGCTGCCCTTTACTCTGATTCTGGCAAAGGCTCTGAGGAGTAAGTGAGCTTGTTGTGATGCAGAGCTGTGAGGCTCCAGTAAATTGCACCTCCTATTAGCTGGCATCTTGGAAAAAACCTGGAGGATCATTTAAGGCTCACATTTCATTTAGAGACTATAAATAGCAAGCGCCTGGGCTGCTTGAGTTTCTGGTTTCTTTTCCATCAGTGCCCCTTAGTGGCTGAGTTATAGAACAGCCTTATGTTAGAATGAAACCTGGATAGAGAGTAAAGGATGGGTAAACTCACCTAATGGCCTCTCTGATAGTAATCATAATGCCACCCTGGATGGCAGCTCTAAACTGACACAGAGGATGAAGAGAGGGCACAGTTTTGTCCAATCCTGCAAATCCTTTCAGGCTGGCAATTGCTATCTTCCTTTCCAGCTTCTCCAGGATCCATAATAAGATCTCTTGGCAAAATGACCTGGCAGAAAAAGCAGTTATGAATGAGAGTGTCATTTTACTCTATGCATCTAACAAGCTAACATAAAAAGAAAGAAAAAAAGAAAGAAAGAAAAGAAGGAAGGAAGGAAGGAAAGAAGGCAGGCTGTCAGGCTCCACTGTGTTCTAAATGCTGGCACAATCACCTACTACTAACTCAAACACAGGAGTGGGAAGCATACATCTCGTGACTTTCATAAAGCAAATATCCTGAAATTCCATGAGTGACTCACAAATCTTTGGCCCTAGAAGCAACCTTGACATGTCACATGAGTCCCATGTGATTTGTTCTTGTTATTGTTATTTCAAGCATACAGCTTATTTTTGGATCAGATACTGCGAATGAAAGCATCTTCTGATCAAAAACCACCTCCTTTCAATGGGACCAACAGCTGGTAACAAAGGAACAGCATACCAACAAAATATTAC
Organism: Chinchilla lanigera; assembly: GCF_000276665.1. Lineage (NCBI taxonomy): Eukaryota > Metazoa > Chordata > Mammalia > Rodentia > Chinchillidae > Chinchilla > Chinchilla lanigera. The sequence continues at coordinate 7,731,328 of NW_004955484.1, forward strand.
GGATTCCTCACTTCCTTTGATCTGTGCCAGTGAAGTAGGAGAGGAACAGAAAGGACATCTGCATCTCCCTTGTCAGTCTTTGATGATGACACAACAGTGCCATGAGGACTTGGGTTTTGAAACTAAAACAAGTTCTATGGATAGTCCTTTGCAATCAAATTCCTTATCTACAGCCTCCATCATTCTCTGTGTTCTTTCTTGTCATTTAGGCTACAATGACAGGCTAACTGAAAGCTGAAGAGTCAAGGGCATATGTAAGCTTTGAATAATGTAGATATAGGCCATCTTCCTTCACCACTTAGCAACCATGCTCATGATAGCTACCATTTATTGAGTTAATATTTGCCAGACACTATGTCAAACACTCTACTTGGTCTTCATAGTAACCCTGGGAGGAACTACTATTACTGCATATCAGATTACACTGGGGCAACATCGAAAAATGGAATTCTACGGAACTTTAGAAAGTATGTAAACTTTTACCAAGATGAAGAAACAAGATAAATGATTATAAAAATAGAGCTATACTAAATATAAATCCTACTTAAATTTGTCCTACTTAAATTCCAACACAAAACAGTATTTTTTGGATAGCAGAGAAATTCTTTTTTTTCCTCTAAACAACACAGTATCACTCATATCAAATCCCAAGCTAACTACCACGTGCCACAGCCATGCCCAGATTTTTCAAACTTGTTTTCTCACTCCTCACAAGGTCATTATGCTCTATCCTGTTTCCTCCTTCCTGGATGTGTAATTGCAATATTTTTCACTGGCATGTTTATACACAGAAGCAGATTTTGTCTCTGATGTTTAGGATAGAGGCTGAGGAAATTCATCCTAAAAACTATATCCAAAGCCCTTTGATCTGCCAATCTTTCTTTTCTAGAAGAACAGAGTAAGGTTCCCCAAATGATTTTCTGACTTTGAAGTGAAATAAGTGGCCTATATCTTCACAAATAAGATTCTATAAGCAAATAAGGTAATGTTTATTATTTACCTTATGTGAGACACAGTCTGCTTTGTAAAGCAGTAGAGAGCAAAGAGCATCCTCAGGACTGGAAGCAAGGAATCCAGCAACACTGTGAGAGGTTCATTCCCCACCACGTACACCTAGGGGAAAAGGACATGGTGAGACACCATGCAAGTGCAAGGCCAGAGCAATGGTAATCAAATACCAGAAACTTGGCAGGACTTAAGAGTCTTACCTTAGAGCAACCCTCTCTTCCTAAGGTACACAATTTCAGCTCTAGGGGTGTGCTCATGTGGTAATAGAACTATTTGAAACTGGCAGACAGGATCAAACTTGGAGAGACTCAATTAGAATGTCCTTCTACGCGTGCACCCTGAACCGCCCAGTGCAGTGTGTAAATTAACTCATTTGCTGACCTCTTCCTCCTAACTGTGGCCACCTCTAAGCTTCCTAATCTGCCTATTATTCATCTATATAATTATCTTACTACTGGTCAGGTGTGGTGGCGCACCCCTGTAATCCCAGCACTTGGGAGGCTGAGGCAGGAGGATCACTGTGAGTTCAAGACCAATCTGGGCTACAAAGTAAGCTCAAGGCTAACTTGAGCTGCACAGCGAGACCCTGTCTCAAAAAGACAAAAAATAAATAAAAATTATCTTACTACTGAAGACCCTATTAGGAAGTAACAATTACCATCAAAGAGAAAAAACTTAAAAGCAGACCTTAGAAACCAGACATATTGTTCAGTGGTAGAGCATGTGTTTAGTATGTGTGAGGCCCTAGGTTGAATCCCCAGCACCAAAACAAAAGACAAATACAAAATAAAAAGCCCCTAGATTTGAAATAAAACACAACTTACTCTGGATTCATCACTCTTAGGATGTGACTGCCAAATCAATAAATGTTCAAAGAAATACGCTGCACACCTAGATCTGCATCAGCTTTACACAGTTAAATACAAGAGAATGCTGATTTTGTGGTTTTGTGGTTTTTGTTTTTGTTTTGTTTTGTTTTGTTTTGTTTTTGCCTTTTTGAGATAAGGTTTCACTGTGCAGTTCAGGTTGGCCTTGAACTCATTTTGTAGCCCAGGCGGGCCTCAAACTCACAGTGATCCTCCTCCCTCAGCCTCCAGAGTGCTGGGACTAGAGGTGTGCGCCATCATGCCTGGTCTGAGAATGCTGGCTTTTATTTTTCAATAAGCCTAGCATGATGTATTCAAGTCAACAGACTTTCACTGAGTTCAGTACTGTCCCGAGGCACTACAAGTTGAATACAAAAGTGAATAATAATTCTTATCTCCCAGTTGCTTGTGATATAACAAGACAAAAAAAAAAGTAAACAAATCATAATAATAGTTCAAAGCAAATAATTTAAAGTGTCTAAGGAAAAGAACTGAGATATTTCCAGCCTGTGAAAATGTCTCCATGACCTTTTGTTTCATTTGGAATATTTATTCCCTACTCTAAATAATAGGATTTCAAAATGTACTTCTGTTATAATAAATTAACTAAAATCTGACAGTATAGACAATAATGATGATACAAAGAAGAGGCGCTAACAATCATATATGTATTCCAGGACCTATGGTAAGGCTTTTTTTAAATCTTTAAGGTACTGTGCCAGATTCTTTGGAGTTAGCTCATTAAAATTGTAACAATCTCCCAAAGTCAATTTTAGCACCCCTACTTAAAGACGAAGAAGGGAAAGATTAAAGAGGCCCTTATTTATAAAAAGAGTACTGAGGTAAGAATCAATACTGTTTATATGAAATGAAAGGTCATGGAGGCATTTTTACAGGCTGGAAAAATCTCTGCACTTTTCCAGCAAACTCTGTTCCTGTTAGCCAACCTAACTTTTCAAGTTCTCAAGCCTCCTGACTCCTCTGTGGAGCCTGATAACCGAAGAGCCAGCTTCTTGTGCGTGATCTAACCTCTATAAGTCCAGCTAAATGAAGTGCCTTGTAAGGCAGTGCTCAGAAGTAATACGCAGGCCTAATGACAGTATCACCAATTACGGAGGTAAAAGAAGAGATTCCCCCAGATAACGTAAAGGGCCTATTGTTTAGCTCTGAATCTTGTGTTCTCAGAAGTAATCCCCGTGGAGCCATCCTTCCTTACCAGCATCTTTAGTACAAGACAAACCAGAAGGAGTGAATCTCCATTATTTCCTGGTTTGACAGGGCCTAAGCACCTCAAACTTTAACATGAACTCAATCAAGCACATTTGCGGGCTTATATACTGTTGATAAATTCTTCCAATTTTTAAAATTCTCTTCTCTCTTACATTTTTCTGTATTTCCTTATAAGGAATAAGTACTACTTTCATATTCAGAAAAAACTGTGCAGCTGTTTAAATACATCTTTTATGTATTTTTATGTAAAAGTTTAGAAAGTGTCTCCTGAATACAGTTATATGCAAAGCATGCTTGTGGGGCTAGGAATGCAGCGGTGACTAAAGTCTGTTTCAAAGAAGCTTACATCCTAGTGGGGCAGACAGGTGATAAGCAAATCACTAGACATTACCAGGCAGAAGTAAGTGGTACAAAGGTAAAGAAAACAGGTTAAAGAGGTGGCGATGAGGGGAAGAGTATTTAGAAGAAAGAGAAAAATTAAGAATAGCCCTTAGGAATGAACCAACTAATATTCATTAAATTCACAAACACAAATACAGAAATGGAACTTTTTTTTTCAAAGTGAAAAGATTTAGAGGTAAAGTCTCCTTTTGGTGCAATTTAATAAATAAATTTCTTCTACAATATCTTAAAAGAATTTCAATGACCTCTGCTTGGGACATGCACAACTGTCACCTCTTTTCCAACACCAATAGGAAATTCTTCCCTGTATTGAGCTCAAATCTACTTCCCTTTAAACTTTCTTGAAAGCATGTCTATTTTTCTTTTTCTTATTTTTTTCTGTACCAGGAATTGAACTCAGGACCTTGCACTTGCCAGGCAGGCACTGTGCTACTGAGCTACATCACTGGCCCAAAATATCTATTTTTCAAAAGTTTTAGATTGGTTACCTAAAAAGAAACCAAAATCCAATTTATTCTGTCTGCCTTAAGGGTTGCTATGTATTCTGATGATCAGACTGCATTTTATAGCTGAAAGACAGGTCATGGTACTTATGAAATTAACCTAGCTTGAGTTCCACCTCTTCCATAAGCCTGTTTTATATTTCACTATTCAAGTGCTCATTCATTCAAATATTAAGCATATAAGCACTATGAAACGATATGTTTCCTTCTACAAATTCCAATAGCACTTTAGAATTTGTAGGGCCAGGGATATAGCTCAGTGGCACAAGTGCCTGCCTGGCAAGCACGAGGTCGTGAGTTTGATTACCGGTACCAAAAAAAAAAAAAAAAAAAAATAGAATTTGTAACATATAATAGTTCCATGAATATACAGCTAGCTCTCAACTCCTCAAATGCGCTGGAGGACAACTTAGGAGAGTAGATTTTTTTGGTACTTTTTTGTACTTTTTTTGTACCTAGAGTCTTTTTTTTTTTTTTTTTTTTTTGTACCAGATCTCAGGACCTTGCGCTTGCCAGGCAGGCGCTTGTGCCACTGAGCTATATCCCCGGCCCTGTACCAGAGTCTTTTGTGCTGAGTTATATCCTAAGCCCCTCTTTCTCCCTCTGTTTTTTTTGTTTGTTTGCTCTGAGACAGCATCTTGCTAAGTCACTAAGCTGTCTAGGCTAGGCTCAAACTGGCAATCCTCTTGCCTCAGCCACCAAGAGTGCTGAGATTATAAGCATGCACTACCACACCAGGGTTTATTCCTTCTAACAATGTAGAATTTGAATTCCCTCTTGATAGATTTTTTTTTTTTATTAAATTGTATGGTACCTAATTTTTTATGAATAAGCACTTTAAACATAGCATTATACAATTTAAGGAAATCCCTACTGTTACACCTTTTTTTGCAAGTCTTGCTAAATTGCCCAGCCTGGCTTCAATCTTGTGATTCTCCTGCCTCCGCCTCCCAAGAAGCTGAGATTACAGACATGCATTACCTTACCTGACTTATTATTGCTCTTATGAAACAATTATTATCATGTACTGCACAAACCAGACATTTAGCTAAACATTTAACATATACTCAATCATCACAAGGGCCTGCAGTTTAAGTATTTTTGTTCCTATGCTAAAAATGTAGAAAACTGAGGCTCAGAGAATCTGTATCAATTGAGCAAAGATACCCTAGTAATAAATGGTAGTGCATGAGCTAAGATCTGACATAAAATCCATTAAGAATCCATAGGGGAAAAAAGGACATTAGTGATATCAGGGATAGGAGGAGGGAGGAAGAAGGACTGATTGCTTAATGGATCCAGAATTTCCACTTGGGGTGATGAGAAAGTTCTAGAACCAGATATTGGTGATGGCTGGACAACAATGCAAATGGATTTAATGCCACTGAATTTCACACTTTCAAATGGTTAAAATGATAGTTTTAAATTATATGTATTTTCCATAAAAAAGTAAACAATAAACAGAGACGGGGGTAACTAAGTGGTGGAGCACATGCTTAGCATGAACAAGGCCCTGGGTTCAATCCCCACCACCAAAAAAAACCCAAAAAACCCCAAATTCACATGTCTCCTGGTCGCTCCATCTCTGCCTCCCCTGTGCATAACGATATTTTCCTTACTTCAATCCCTAACTCATTTCAACTTTACCTAAAGCTGTCTCCATGCTCAGAATCAGTAGATCCTAACTTATCAGACTACTGATAACCCTAGTCCTACAAACTCTGCAAGGCCGAGCTGAAATTCATGAGTGGAACCATGGACAGCAGCCTCTATGCAGCCCCTTTCTCCTACTCAGTCTCATTATATGGTCCCCTTTCGACAAGTCCTCAGTAGATATCCAGGAGCAGAACCTGGCCAGCTCTTTCCAAGGATTGCCTCTTCTTTCCCATCACTTGCCTACCACTGACTGAACTCACAGCTTTGCTCTATACTTGACATCCAATGTTTTCCTCTGTTTTGACCCCCAAAGTAAAATCCAGTCACTTCTCCTTTAATGTGGACTCCCTGATCATTGGGTTATTTTGGGTTTAGTAAACTATGCAGGTACATAGGTGGTGGGACAGATCAGCCAATGCTGTACTGTGATCTCTTGGTGCCAGAAATGACAATGACCAAATAACGGTATAGGGAAACACAACATGCATGCACATACACACAAGCACACATGCACACACAGAGTCCTTCCCCTTCACATACTATATGTGAAGGAAACTATTAGGGCCAGTTCTTCCCAGTCTCCCCTTCCCCCTCGGGAGGTACAAGATTAGGCTAGTGCCAGGCTGACTGAAGAAGCGGTGAAGGCATAACAGGTAGGATGTTCCTGCCCCATTGACTCTGTGTGTGTGTGTGTGTGTGTGTATGTGTGTGTGTTGGGGGTAACTTCTGCACCGCTGTGTCCTAACACCTGGGCATTGTGGAATTCCCTTGGTCTGTGCTTATATCCAGTCCTCTAGCTCTCCTGGAGGCAAAGTGAATGGGGATTCAAGTTTTGAAACATGATCTAATACTTCATCTATTTTTTTTTAATTGTGGTAAAAAATATTCCTAGGAAGCATATCACCAGAAGTAGTGATGCACACCTGTAATCCCACCACTCAGGAGGCTGAGGCAGGAGGATGGCCAAGAGTTCAAGGCCAGTATGAGCCACATAGTGAGTTCAAGCCCAGCCTGAACTACACAGTGAGACCCTCCCTCAAAAAAAAAAGAAGCACATCCTATTAAGCATATCATTGGAAATTTCCTTTTATAATGGTATAACTCTTGGGTATGTCTCGTATGGAATTACTTGTTAAAATATTTCCACTGACCAACTGTGTGACTTAACACAAATCCATTGACTTCTCTGAGTCTCAGTTCCGTAATTTGTAAATGATGGAGTGGTTGCAATGATCAAGCCCTACAGCCTTTTTCATGTCTGACCTCTCATTCTCTGACTTGAGAGCAAATTTGCTCATTTTCTTTATGCACTTTCAGTAGTGCTTCGGCCAGTAAGAGGTAACACTGGCTGAAAATAATGAGCCATCCCTCCAGATAAAACTGAAACATCTGAACCTTCAACCTGACTAAGGTATAGCAAAATTACAGTTCTTCCTCTCATGCTTTCTGTTCTTACATCCTGAAGGTAGTTAGTACTTTAAAGTTGAAATCCTAGAGGAGCTGGGGATTTAGCTCAGAGGCACAGCGCCTGCCTGGCAAGTGCAAGGTTGTGAGTTCGAATCTCAGTACCGGAGGGGGGAAAAAAAAGCAATCCTAATGGGAAGGTTTTGTGGTTACTCAAGGTATTCATACAACTAGAGACTGGCAAACAAAATATTCAGAGATAGGAAAGCTGAAGCAGGGAAGGGAGAAACTGACTCTGAGGTAGCTATTCAATCATTTGGTGGGAAAAATCCTTTCAGAGCATGAGAGAAAGGAAGCTTTGAATGAAAAGTCAAGCAGATCTACCTGTGGTTTTTCTAGCAGAAACGTGTAGGAAGAGCTGGGGGACAGCATAAGAGGCTGGGTTGGATCTACGAAACCACAACAGATCAGAGCAGATCGGACAAGGATACAGACTGGTCCCAAAGACCCCAGTGGCAGTCTAGGGGCTTCTTTGTTCCTTTCTGGGGATTTCCACATTCCTTTCTGACTGCACCTTGGCTTTTGTTCACAGAGTTGGCCAGGAAAGGCGGCGTCTGTGGTTAAGCTTACAACCCCTCATCTAAACTCACAGGACTGTTCCAAAACACAGGATAGACTCACATTTCTAGGGTTTGTTTGTTTCTTTTGTTTTTCCCCCAGTACTGGGTACTGAACACAGGGGTACTCTACCACTGAGTATAGCCCCCAGTGCTTTTTTATTTTGGGGGTTCAGGGTCTCACTAAATGGCCTTGGCTGCCCTCAAACTTGTAATCTTCCTGCTTCAGCCTCCCAAGCAGCAGGGATTACAGGCGTGCCCCACCATGCCTGGCTCTGCGTATTTGTTAAATACAGACCACACACTGCTGTCACTCTTTGTTTACTTGTCTGGGAGCTCTTTGACGGCAGTTGTTGTTGGTTCTTAGTCATTTCAGTATTTGTAAACCTGGCAGAGCATCTAGCATTTCCCAGGTAACTTGGTCAGTGTTCTTATGACTGACTGAATCGAAGCAGCCTGCTGTTTAGTTTCTTGAAAGCTCTGTTTTTTGAGGGGAAGTTACAATGCTCTGTGTATTTTTTTTCTTTTTGCAAAGCTGCAGCTACAGACTATTCAATGAGTGCTAATTAACTGAACACACTCAAAGAACTTTAGTCACAGAAGGGAAAGCAGTCTGAACAAAAGAGGGCTGGGTTTTATATTGGGTAGTTCATCTGTATTTAATACCCGGAGAAAAGGAGTTCTCTGAAAGGATATAATACAAATTAGACTAAAAAAGAAAAAAAAAAAAAACTTGATCAAAGGTATTAAAAATAAACATGTGCTTCTGTTTCAGAGCAAACAAAATAAAATGAAAAGGCAGCCTCACATTGTCCCCTTCTCGTTTTAGAGGCTCCTATCATAGGGGTAAGCACAACCCTCTAAGCACACTGTAGTCACTGCAAGAACCCCAGGAAACCAGGAGCCAGGACACGTGGATGTGAATTTTGTTTCTGCCACCTATATGAATGCCCCAAGTCATATACTGAGTAAAGATGGATAAGACACTTTAATGTTCCTCAGTCTCAGCTTTCTCATTTAAAATGAAGGCATTAAAAAAAAAAAAAAAAAAAAAGGCATTAAGCTTTTGGCATCAGGACCAGTTAAGATCATTTACGTTCAAGTATTTTGGGTTTTCTTGGTTTTTTGGTTTTTTTTTCCTGGTACCGGGAATCGAACTCACGAGCTTGCGCTTGCTTGCAGGCAGGTGCTGTGCTGCTGAGCTAAATCCCCAGACACAACACCAGGCAAATATTAGACTTCTCCCTACATATTTTAAAATTATTTTTGATACTGTAGGAAATGGAATTTTTTTTAAATAGATGTATCTATCATTTACAGGGATGTACATGTTTGGAATACAAACATCATGGCCCCATTCAGAACCAAACTGACTGAAAGAATATAGGCTGGAACTTGATTTTTACCTCCATTAAAGAAAAAACTAGTGAAATGTGGGTCTTTTACAACAGTGTGGTGATTCCTTTGATAGTAGTTTTGTAGGACTTCTAATGCACTTGCTGAGTTTTAATTAAGACAAGTGAGAAGGAAAAGAACAAGGCAAGTTACCTAATATAGCAAGTATTTTGTACTGTGCATGCTTTCAGAACATATTGCATAAAACAGTCTTTTTAAAAAAAGGTTTCCCTGAGCCAAAAAGAAGCTGACAGTTTTCGGGCACTTGGGTGTTACAGTATGCTACGAACTTCTCAAAAGTTACCTTATTTCATCCCACAGCTCCACCTTGAAGTCGCATTCCAGCCCAGGTATGTCTGGTTCAAAGGTCCTGGTGCCTGCCACTACATCACTGAATCTGAACCATAACACCCAGAAAACGTGATGTGTGACTCCCACAGCTTTAAAGCCTACTTCTTTTAGTCCTTTGCTTAAAATTCAAGGTCATAATTTAAATATGGGTGGGAATTTCTGGAGGGAAGGGTATCCTTCAAGGAGGGGCCAACGTGAAAAGGTGATCAATTTTTCATTATAAAGCCTTTTGCACTTCTTAAATTTGTACCATATGCAAATATTATGTTTTCGAAACACACATACACACAGAGTGACACAGAGAGAGAGGAGAGAAAGACAGACAGACATAGACAAGAGAGACAGAAGGAAGGACTGATTCCTGGGCTAGCTCTGCCACTGACTAGTTGTAAGATTTAGAAAAGTCACTTCAAATAATCTTTTGAGTTTTGTTGCTTTTACTGTTAAATGAAAGACTAATTTATCAAAACCCATGAACTACACAATACCAAGAGTGAACCCTACTGTAAGATATGGACTTGGGGTAATACTGATGTGTCAATGCAGGTTCATGAACTGTGACAAATGGACCTCTCTCAGGGGGATGCTGTCTTGGGGCAGAAAGTATACGCGGACCTTTCTCACTGCACTGCTCTTAAAAATATAGATGGCACCAGGCATGGTGGCGCACACCTATAATCCCAGCACTCTGGAGGGTTAAGGGAGGAGAATCGCAAGTTCAGCTCAACCTGGGCAATTTAGGGAGAACTTGTCTCAAAAAAAAAGTTGCCCTTCAAATCCACAGGTTCCACATCCTCAGTTTCACCCAACCAGACTGAAATACTTGAGAACAAAAACTGCATCTGTACCAAATAGGTACAGACTTCTTTTCTTGTCATTATGTTCTAAATAATACAGAACTATTCACATAAGCACATGGGATGATTCTGTGGGTTGTATACAAATACAAAATCATTTTAAACAAAGGACTTGAGTATCGTTGGATTTTGGTATTCTCAGAGGTCCTGGAACCAAACTGCTAGAAATACCAAGGGACAGCTGTAAAGTCTATGTTTTTTTTAAGGAAGAGTTTTACTAAATTATTTCTAAAGTTTCTTCCAGTTCTAAGACTCTATTATTCTAACTCACTCTGTAAAACTAATTAAAAATTTAGAAAGAAGGGTCAAATGCTCACTCTGACAAAGTGTAATTAGAAATTTATTAGGTTAGATGGGGAAAAGACTTGGATAATTAAAGTCAAGATTCCCTGAATCTGGAAACAGAGAGATAAAATGGAAATGAGAATGTACAAAATAAAGTAATTAAGTACCTTCCAGTCTTTCCTACCCTAATATTTCTTCTGCTTTTAAGATGCCTTGGGAAAGTACCGTGAAGAATATTAACAGGAAACATTTCCCTCATATGACAGTGTGGCCAGGAAAAAAAAAAAAAAAAAGGCAAAAAAAATGTACATAAAAAAAGACCTGCAATTTTTTTTTTAATCTTGCTCTACCTAGATCTTGATCTCTGTGCAATTTAGGCCTCTTTTGACCTCCCTAGGCAAAGAAAATCCTATTACTCCCCCTCATACAAGGCAGGACAAAAGGATGCACAAAGCCAGGAGAGAGAATAGCTGTGGGGGAGGGAGGCCTGAACTAAAAGTTATTTGAACTGTGTATCTGGTTTTTTTTTTTTTTCTGGCTTACATACGCTTATCAGATGTAACGCACAGACTACATAGAAATAAAAATTATCCATGCAGACAAAGCACAAGTGGTGATATCAGGTTTCAGTTAAGTTAACTAGCACCTATATATTCACCTACATACTGAGAACTTTCCACCTGGTCCCCCAGACTTATCATAACCACGCTGCTCTACTCTCTATTGTATATGAAGAATGCGAGGATAAAAGGGCCTTCCCTTGTAATGTTCTCACCACAAAATTGTCATTCAGAGGGTTGGGGATGTAGCTCAGAGCTCAGAGGCAAAGCACTTGCCTAGCATGTGCAGGGCCCTGGTTTTCAGGCCCAGAATGGGAGGCGATGGGATCAGAAAGTGGAGGGTTTGTCCCTTTAAATCCTAAAATATACTTATACTTTAAGGCTTCCAGAAAGAAATACTTCTACTATATAGTTCCTGCCTTTTAATCAAAGTATACTGAATATATCAGGTCCAATATATTTTCCTTTTTCAAGTTATTATGCTCTTTGGGATAGTTTTTCTACAACATTTTTTTGTTCCAATCTGTTGGCATTCTCTCGTCATTGTGCCTTGTTTAGTCTAGCTTCTAATTCTGCTATGGTCTTAAAAAAAATCAGATAACCAGCCAGGTGTTGTGGTACACACCTATAGTCCCATTGTTCGGAGGCTGAGGCAGAAGGACTGCCATGGGTAGGAGGCAGACTAGGCTACATAGTGAGTTCAAGGCCAGCTTGATCTACATATCAAGACCCTATTCTTAGATAACCAATCTGATTAGGATAATGTAAAAAGTAAAGACAAAGCATACCCCTAAGCCCAGCACTCTGGGAGGCTGACACAGAAGGATCACAAGTTCCAATCCAGCCAGGGAAACTTAGTAAGAGCCTGTCTCAAAATCAGAGGGGGATGGGGGACATAGCTCAGTGCAAAGGCCCTGGGTTCAATCCCTAGTACCAAAAAAAGAGCCTGGGAGTTAGTACGCAGCCTTGCGGACGGTAGCTGGGTGGTGGCTGTGATGCACATGGGACGCAGGATGTCAAACTAGGAATGCCAAGTGAGGCCCCAAGACAAAACAGACCCCAAACTCTTAAGATTCCAGACTAACCCTCCTCAGCTACAAGAGGGCAGAGAAGAATCAGAAGTGTGGGGACTGGGAAGATAGGACTTCTTTGGAAGGAGCTGTTGGTGAGCCAAGACCAAGCAATTTAAAAATGAACAAAGGATCCTTACAGACATTTCTCCAAAAAAGACATACAAACAATCAGTAAGCACACAAAAAGCCGCTCAATATCATTAGCCATTAAGAAAACGTAAACCAAAACCACAATGAGACCAGGCATGGTATCACACCCTTGTAATCCCAGCTGGGCCGGGGATATAGCTCAGTGGCACAGCGCCTGCCTGGCAAGAGCAAGGCCCTGAGTTTGATTCCCGGTCCAAAAAACTCCCAGAGAAACCATGTAATCCCAGCTACTGAGGAGGTTGATGTGGGAGGGTCACTAGTTCGAGGCCAGCCTCCGTAATTTAGTGAGACGGGGTGCGGGAGACAGAGATGGAACTCAGTGTTCCCTGGTTCAATTCCCAGTAGTGCAAAGAACAGACAAAACAAAACAAAAAACCATACCAAAGAACAAACAAAAAAACCCAACCCCCAAACTCAAGAAAACCACAGTGAGATGCTACTTTATATCAACTAGGAGGCCTACAGTGAAAAAGACAAGTACTATGGGCTGGCCAGCATGTGGAGAAACCGGAACTCTAACAGGCTGATGGTGCGAATGCAAAATGATGTACCCCACCAGCCAACGAGTTTGACAGGTTCTCAAAAGGTTAAACAGAGTTACTACATGGCCCAAAAAGTCCACACCTAGATATATATACTGAAGAGAAATGAAAATATATATACACACACACAATAACTTGTACATAAATGTTTTACTGATATTACTCATAAGAGCCAAATGATGGAAACAATCCAACAATCTATCAACAGATGAATAGGTAAAGAGAATATAGAGAATACAGTATAGCCACACCATGGAATACAAGTTAGAAATAAGAAGAAATGACATAGTGCTTTGTGCTACAATACAGATAAAACTTAAAAATATCCTGCTAAAACCACGTAGTGTACAAGGTCTGGCTCACTTCTACAAAATGCCCAAAACAGACAACTCTACAGAGGCAGAAAGCAGCTGAGTGGTTGTCTAGGGCTAGGGGAGGGAGAGAATGGAGAACGGCCCCTAAAGGATATGGGGCTCCATTTAGGGGGTACAAAAATATTTTAAAATTAGATTGTGGTGATGGTTGCATAAACATGTAATGTACACTTCAAGTGGGACTGAATTTGTGTGAATTTTATCTCAATTATCTGTTAACAAGAAGGAAAAGAGAGAGAGAAACAGATCTGGAAATGTTCCCAAATGCTTCTCTAAAACTAAACACCCTCCTGTTACCCACTGAGTGGTTGGATCAATTCACCCATCCCAGATGTTTTCCTTATTTCCTGCCTTTGAGCGGTACTCTATAATTTTGTATTAACAAAAAGTTAATAGAGACAACACATCCTTTGTTGCTAAATTTTGCATAGTGTTTATCATTTTCCTCCAATGTACACATTTCCTCTGTTTTCCAACTGCAGCTGCACTGCCAAAACCTTGTAGAAAGAATAATTACCCTTCCACACCCCTCCTGGTCTCACAACGGAACCAATCTTTGATGCAAAATGCAGCGTCTACAGGAAACTAATACTTTGCTTGTCTCTCTAGGAGTTTTTAAATTCACCAATGTGTCCACTGAACTAAACCCAGTTTGGGAGGCAAGAATTAGATAAATGGTATCCCCCACTCTTCCTCCCTCCCTCCCTCTCTCTCTCTCTCTCTCTCTCTCTCTCCTTTCTCCCTCAACCCTCCCCTCCCTTGCAGGGGCTAATTCCTTGCCGGAAAGAACCTCTGCTTTGCTTTCTTTTTCCTCTAAGACAATTTATTGACTTACAAGGAATACTACAAGGGGTCTGTACCAAGCTTTAGCCACAGCTTGTCCCAGCCCTGCCCTGGAAGTATGTGCACGTGCTGGATACTCCATGCCCAACACTTAACAGTTTTCCATCACAGTATCTCTCAGGATGTGCCCAAATGAGATCTTTCTGAAAATTAGTAGAACAGTCTGGTTTCTCTTCAGATCGTATAAATCTTTCGCCTTTTGAAAATTAGCAGAACCTTGTCCTCTAATTCAAAGTATTTGCTTTTTAGGCTGCCCTTTATAATTTCCTATCTCCTGCTAATCTGAAAAGTCCTTTTCTACCAATACTTGAACAAGACATAAGGCACAACTTTTCAGAAACCTGTAAGGGAGGCATCTAAAAAAAAACCACAGCATTATATTTACGAAGTCACATGTCATGTCTTCTCCACGAGCAATTTACCTCCATATTTATGTGCTTGATCAATTCTGTAAAGACTGTACTCCCCTTTTTTAAATAGTGAAATTAAAAGGACAGTAAACATTTCACTTTAGCAGTAAAGTAAATGCTATGGAGAATCTTTTGAATTTTTAAGCATGCATTTTATATCCACAATTCATACAGAAAGCTTAAAACAATAGCCAGGTATGGTGGCTCATGCATGTAATCCCAGCACTTGGCAGGCTGACACAGGAGGATCACCACAAGTCCCAGCCTCGACTACATAGTGAGTTCAAGGTCAGAGTGAACTACACAGTGAAACCCTGTCTCAAACAACAATGACAAAAATAAAACAAAAAAACAAAAGCATATGCTTTCTCATCTGAATGAATATGACCTAAGATTCAGTCTACACCCTCAAATATGCTAGTGAGAATATAAAATGATGCAGCCTCTCTGGAAAATAGTCTGGCAGTACCTCAAATGATTAAACATATGAGTTATCATATGATCTGGTAACTCCATTCCTAGATATGTAACCAAGAGAATAGAAGATACACTGTATTAGTACATTTTCTGTTAGTTAACAAAATCTCCAAGGTTGGTTATTTTATGAAGAAAAGAGGTCTATGTAGCTTACAATCTTCAAAGGTGAATGTCTATATGGCACATTGCAGGGCTGGGGATATAGCTCAGTGGCATAAATGCCTGCTTGCCAAGCGCAAGGTCCTGAGTTCGATTCCCAGTACAAAAAAAAAAAAAAAAAAGCAAAAACAAAAACAAACCAACACTGTTGGCCCTATCATATGCAGAGGCCACCCTGGCCCTACCACTTGGTAGATGGCATTAGCGCAAGAACACTCACAAGAGGAGAGGAGCGGCCAGGCTTGTTCAATTGTAACAACCCTCTCTAGAGGACTAACCAGGGTCCCCCCAAAACTACATCAATTCTTTCCAAGGGTAGTGTCCAACGACTCTTTCCTAAAGCCCAACCTCTAGAAGGTTCCATACCTCCTCTCAGGTATCACCACACTGGAGACATGAACCCCTGGGGCACACATTCAACTCATACCCATAGGACATACACAAACAGAATAACATGTAGATGAGTATCCATAGCAACATCATCGTAATAACCAAAATAGGGGAACAGCCCTAACGTCCATCAGCTGATGAATGGGTACTACATGTGGTGTGGTAACACAACAGAATATTACTACGTGGAAATAAAAAGGAATAAAGTACAGATTCATGCTATAATAGGAATAAAACTTTAAAATGTCATGCTAAGTGAAAAAAGTCCATCAAAAAGACCCCATATTGTGTGATCCTATTTATATGCTATGTTCAGAATAGGCAAATCTATAGAGACAGAAAATATGTTAGTAGTTGCCTAGGGCTTGGAGAATTTGGGTGGTAGTGGAGTGATTTTAGAGTAACAGCTAGGGGGCTAGGAATTTAGCTCAGCGGCACAGCGCCTGCCTCGCAGGCGCGAGGTCATGAGTTCGATTCCTGGTACCGGAAAAAAATCAAAAAACAAAGAAGGCACTTGTCTAGAGTAACAGCTAGGTGGTACAGAGAATTTCTTTGAGGGTAGGGAAATTTTCTAATATGGATTGTGATGATGACTGTACAAACCTATGGATAGAAAAAAAGCCATTGATTTATTCATTTTTCAGTGGGCGATTGCTATGGTATATAAACTATATCTCAATAAAACTTTGTTTTTGGAGAGTTTTCTTTGGTCTTTTTGAGACAGGGTTTTGCTATGCAGTTTATTTATTTATTTTTTTGTTTGTTTGTTTGTTTGCTTTTTCTCCGGTACCGGGAACCGAACTCACGACCTTGCGCTTGCCAGGCAGGCGCTTTGCCGCTGAGCTAAATCCCCAGCCCCTGCTATGCAGTTTAAACTGGCCTGGAACTCACTATGTAGCTCAGTCTTGCCTCGAACTCACAGCAGTCCTCCTGCCTCAGCAGCCCGAGTGCTGGGATTACAAGCATGTGCCACCACACCCAGCTTCAATTAAACTGTTAAAGATTTACTCTACATCTAAATATCCGTCAACTGATGAATGGATAAACAAAAGGTGGCATATTCACATAACAGAATATTACTTAGCAATTAAAAGGAACAAAATACTGATATATCCAACAACTTGAATGAACCTCGGAAACATTGTTAAGTGACAAAAGCTAGACACAAAAGAACACATATTGCATGATTCCACTGTACGAAATATCCACAAAAAGGCAAACCCATAGAGGCAAAGAACAGATCAGTGGTTGCCTGGAGCCAGGGGTAGCAACAGGGAACAATTATAAATGGTACAAGAGGTCTTTGGGGGATGAAGGAAATGTGGTAATGGTTTCATAAATATGTAAGTTTACTAAAAAAAAAAAATCACTGAACTAAAACAGATGATTTTTATGTATCTAAAACAGATGATTTTTATGGTATGGAAAGTGTACCTCAATAGTTGTTTATTTTTTTAAAAAGGACAATCTAAAAAAGTTTCAAAGAGGCAATTAGGCCAGTTTTTTATTAAATGGACTAAACACTTGAAAAGGCTATTTATTTCTGAGGAACTAGGTATTGAACCCAGGTTCTTTACACTGAGCTACATCCCTAGTCCTTTCTTTTAATTTTTCGATAGGGTCTTGTTATATTGTTAAATTGTCCAGGTTGAGCTCAGACTTGCAGTTTTTCTGCCTCAGCCTCCCAGGGTGCTGCTATCATAGGCATGTGTCACTGCACCTGACTTGAATAGGCAATTTGTGGAGAAGACAATATGACAAACAAATAAATAACAAAAAAAAAAACAATAAAATGTTCAATCTTATTTTTTTTTTGAACCAAGAATCAAACTCAGGGCCTTGCGCTTGCCAGACAGGCGCTTTGCCACTGAGCTATATCCCCGGCCCCTAAAATGTTCAAATTTACCAAAAATGCAAAATACTTATTAAAGCCAAAATGTGCTGGATGTGGTGGCACACATCTGTAATCCCAGTTCTTTGAGAGGCCAAGGCAGGTGGACTGCAAGTTTGAACCCAACCTGCACAACTTAGCAATTCAGCCAGACACTGTCTAAAAATACAAACAGAGGTGGGGATGCAGCTCAGAGTAAAGGCCCTGGGTTCAATCCCCAATACCACAAAAACCAACAAACAAAAACAAAACCCCACAATGTACTCAGAAGATTCCCCAGAAACAAATCTATGACTAGAAGAACAAAGAAGTAGTGGTATAGTCATACAATGGAACAACACCTAGCGATAAAAATTGATGAATCAATTATGTATGCTACAATGTCACTTAAAGTTTAAAATCATGCTCAACAATATTACAAAGAGCTTAAAAATAACAAATATGACCTGGGCATAGTGGTGCATGCCTGTAAGTAATCCTAGCTCTTAGGAGACTGAGGCAGAAGGATCACGAATTTGAGGGTAGCCTAAAACTAATAATGAGAACTTGTCTCAAAAGAAACAAAAACAAGCAAACAAAAAGAAATAACAAATGTAATCAGGATCATGGTTCCCTTAGGGTGTGTGGCGGAAGCGGGTAAGAGAGACAGCATCAAGGATGTAGGTAGAGGATTTCAACTGAATTGGTAATGTTTAATTTCTTTCTTTTTGGTACTAGGGCTTGAACCCAAGGCCTTTTCCCTGAGCTACATCCCTAAGCTTTCATTTTTCATTTTTATTTTGAGCCAGGGTCTCACTAAGTTGCTTTGCTGTCCAGGTTAGACTCACACTTATATTCCTCCTGCCTCAGCCTCCCAGCATGCTGGGATTACAGGTATGTAAGATTTTATATTTGAGCTATTTCATAAAAAAGCTAAATTTTAAAACTTTCTTATAAATTTTTAAATCCTCAGACTTAATTTGCTGCCACAGAAGTGAGCAACATAAACAGGGCATAGTGCCACACACCTGTAATCTCAGCACTCAGAAGGCTGAGGCAGAAGGATTGCCGTGAGTTCAAGGCCAGCTTCAACTACATAGATTTTTGTCTCAAAAAAACCCCATACTCCTTAGCAGCCATTTCCAATTCACCACCCTCACCTCTAGTCTCTGCAACCACTAATCTACTTTATTTTTATATCAACTGCCTACACAGACATTTCCTACAAATGTAATCATACAGTATGAGGCCTTTTGTATTTGGCTCCTTTTATTTCAAAATTTTTAATGTTTATCTATAATATGGCATGTACTCATACTATATTTCTTGTTATGGCTGAAAAATATTCTATTGTATGCATATAGCACAGTTGTTTATCCATTTATCAGTTAATAGACACATGGGTTTTCACCTTTTAGCTCTTATGAATGAATACTCACATACAGTTTTTTGTGTGAATGTACTTTCATGTTCCCTGGGTAAATACCTAGGAATAGAATTGCTGGGTCATGTGCTAACTCTATATTTAGCTTTCTGGAACTGCCAAATTATTTTTTGAAGCAGATGTACATTTTTATGTGGAATAAAATTTTGAACGTTATAAAATTCTCAATTGTAAAATACTATTATAAATTTACAGAAATAAACAGTAAAGAATATTAACCCCATTTCATCTGGTCCTAAGACAACAAATTTTATTTTTGTCTAAAACTATGTATCCCATATAGATTTATAAGACTGCAATCATAAAGAACCTACAATTTATATATGTTTTATTTTTCTTATATATTTAAATAATCATTTGCAGGATGCATTTATGCAAAATTACTTCTTTATGATGGTCATTGCTACTGAAGAATTGGATTTGGTATTATAATTCACTTTTGGGAAACCTATAGTGCTAAAAATTTCCTTTGTTGATTTTCCCAGAAGATGCACTTTCAGTACTAGTGTGTGCCAGTTAGAGAATCTAAACTGGTTTTTTTTTGGTTGTTGTTTTGTTTGTTTGTGTTTTGAGACAGAGTCTCATTATGTAGTACAGGCTGGCCTCAAACTCACAGTGATTCTCCTGCCTCAGCCTCCCAAGTGCTGGGACTGCATCACCAAGTCCGGCTTCCAAACTGTTTTTAATATTCAGAATATGTGATGAAATTAATAGCAGGTTCAAATCATATCAGTTTTTTTCACTGAAAAAAAGGTCAGTTTTGTTTCCAAAGTGAAGATTTTGGCAGCTTAGACTTTAAGATTAATCATTCCAATTCTTTTTTTTTATTAGTACATGTTTCTAGTATATAATGCTTATATTCATCTTAGGAAGTAGGAATATGTATTTTAACATTCCTTAATTCTTTTTATTCCCCTTCCATTCCCCTTTTCAGTTCTTGAAGTATTTGTTAAAAGGCAAAATTATTTTAAGGGCTTAGGGTGTACAGCACCCCAGTGGGCAGAGCAGTTGTCTGCTTGGCTTTGGGGGCAGGAGGAGTACTGTGGATTGAATGCAGAGTCATCACACTGAGCTACAGCCCGGGACCTTTTTATCTTTTTTCAAGAGTCTTGCTACATTGCCCACACTGTGCTTGAACTTGAGATCCTCCTGCCTCAGCCTCCCAGTGTGTTGGGATCAGAGGTGTACACCACCATGCTTGGCTCCCATATGGCATTTCTGATGCCTTGGGTTCAATCCTCAGCATCACAAAAAATTAATTAATTAATTATAAAGAATCTTAAAAGACAAATATTATCTTAAAATATTAGTAACTTCAATTACTAACCTTATAGACATCTTCAATACATCTACTAAGTTCTTCTTCTGTCACCAAAATGGTCCCTGGTACCATGTTGCTTTCTGGAATCTCTAGAAGACAAATCAACAAACAAAATTACCCATACTCAGCACCTCACTGAATAGAAGATACTAACAGAATAAAGTTTTACTAAAAAGATGGTCCAGCTAGTACTAGCTAAGATCAGGTCAGCATAGTTACCACAGCACAATATGTCCTGTATATATAACACTGTGGAATCTATGATGCTACTGATCATAAATATGTGCTATTGTTTTATTATCATTAAGAAAAAAACTAGGCCGGGCATGGTGGTGCATGCCTATAATCCCAGCACTCGGGAGGCTGAGGCAGGAGGATTGCTGGGAGTTTGAGGCCAGCCTGGACTACACAGTGAGTTTAAAGCTCGCCTGAACTACATAGCAAGACCCTGTGTCAAAGAAGAAAAATAAGGAAAAGAAAAATCTGCCAATTAGCCTATGGTATATTATCACTTATAATATTAATGGTAAATTTATAGAATAAAAAATTGGGAGATTAAATGAACTGAAAATGGCAGAGGGTTGATGGTTGTATCTAGGTGGCACAAATGTAAGTCCTTATACAACCTCTATAGGTATATGCTCACAATTTCCCTTTTAAGAAGTTTTAAAGTAGAGGGGTTTGAAAGTATTAAGAGCTCTTTAGACTTAGATACACATTCTTATTATATATCATTCATTATATAAGCTAAAATTGAGGTATATGGACTAGAGATTTTTGTGTTTTTTTGTTTGTTTGTTTTGGGTTTTTTTGTGGTACTGGGGATCAAACTCAGGACCTTGCGCTCGCCAGGCCAGTGCTTGTAACACTGAGCTATATCTCTAGCCCCTGTTTTATTTTTAATTGATATATATATTTTTTTTTTTGGTCTTTTTGAGACAGAGTATCACTATGTAGTTCAGGCTGGCCTTGAACTCACTTTGTAGCCCAGACTGGTCTTGAACTTACGTGATCCTCCTGCCTCAGCCTCTTGAGTGTTAGGATCACAGGCATGTAATAACATCCCCAACCTAATTAATGTCCTTTATTAATGATTACTCCTCTTCTGGTTTGTTGAAGCAGTAAGTCAGACAACACTTTGCACAATAATGGCTGTCAAAGTGGCTGGCCATAAAAACTCCAGTATCACAGTCATCTGAAGGGTTCTCAAGTGAAGGCAAATTTGCCATTTTATCCACCATGTAGTATTTTAAGACAGCCAACTTAACCTTACCTGTTTTTGGTAGGGGGGACCGGGAATTGAACTCAGGGCCTTGCACGTGCCAGGCAGGTGCTGTGCCACTGAGTTACATCCCTGGCCCTGCCTTCTTTATCTTATGCTTACTCTTCTTGGGACTGGTACAAACCTTCCTTTTCTTAGCCCCACTACAATGTCGCAACACAAGATCAGTGGTAAATTCCTTCCAAATGTTGTAGTCTGAAAGTATGTCCATCTTCCAGTTGCTTACCAGCAGGTCAGTCTTTGCTAATAGGAGGTATTCTTTCCCTACCCTGGAGCTGGGCCTTGACATTCTCTATAGTACCCAGGGCTTCCCTGTGAGGGTTTTTACGAAAATCTGCATGTTGGCAACAGTTCTACTGCAGATGGCAGGTTGGAAAGTGGAAAGAGGATTTTTAAAATTGCACATAACGGTTCAACTCCTTGGAAACATTTCTGCACCATTACTGATATCCGAGTTTTCCATAATGCATTGTCCACTATATCACCAAACACCGAAATCACACGACATTTCTTACACAGTCTTCCATTTTACTATTTTCTTTATAATTTTCTTCCTCGTCACTAACTTCCATTCTGCAAATTTGTTTCGTTTTACAGTTCTGGGAATCAAATCGAGGGCTTCACACATGCTAGGTAAGCACTCTATAATTTAGCTATATTCTCAACCTCACAAGTTTCCTGCTTTTTCTTTTCTTTCTTTTTTCTTTTGGTACTGGACACAGACCCTAGAGCCTTGAGTATGCCAGGCAAGTGCTCAGCACTCAGCTACATTCCTGGTCCCTTTTCTTTTTCTTTTGAGACACTCTGTACTATGTGATGCACACTGACCCCAAATTTGTGATCCTCTTGCCTCAGCCTCCCAAGTAGCTGGATTACAGGTGAGCACCACCACACCCAGGTCAAAGTTTTTTAATGTGAGAAAAATTCTGTGTATCTTGGGAATGATAAAAAGTAGTAATCTGTTATAACTGCCAAACTCCTAAACATATAATAATATGAAAAACTAAGAAGTGTTATTCTTTAGATTGGTCTCCATGGCAATGATGCAACTATTAAGATCAGTCATACTCTTAACCAGTCCCTCTTGTGACCAGTAGATGGTAACAAAGTACAAAATAGGTAGCTGGTGTTGCAAATGTGACCCAACAGTGAAGACTGCCCAGCAGGTAGACGTTCAATGAATATTCTCTGAGTGAATCAACAGAGGCTAGGACAAATCCTGACAGAACTACATCAGTGTTAAATTTTCTGAGTGTGATCACTGCACTGTGGTCATGTAAGAGACTGACATTTTTCTTTGGAGATACACGCTGAGGTATTTGGGTGAAGTGTCATGATGTCTATGATTAATATTCAAATGTTCCAGAAAAACCATTTTCACATGTGTAGAGAAAACAGAAGTAAACATGATCAAAATACAAACTGCTGGTCAATCTGGAAAAAGCGTATGAATGTGCAATGCAGTCTAAGAACTTTTGCCAATTTTTCAAAAGGGGGCCAGGTAGGGTGGTGCGCACCTATAATACTAGCACTCTGTATATTGGGAAGGTTGTAAATTAGAGCCCAATTTTGACAACTTAGTGAAATCTTGTATAAAAATAAGTAAAATTAAAAGG
>NW_004955484.1:7754787-7785939 GCF_000276665.1 Chinchilla lanigera
TATCCCCGGCCCACTAGCTTAAATCCTTCAAGCCTGAAACACTGAAGACGCCTCTGCAGAGGGGGAGACCCAGCCACCGGCTTCCTGCTTTACCTGTCGTGTTCAAACAGCGATGAAGAGGGGCTAACAGCGGCTGAAGCAAATAATTTGCTGCCAACCGCGGCTGTTCTCTGGACATAGTGATAACGGTGGTGGTGGCAACTCTCTGAAATTGTCGCGCTGTCAGTTTATCTTGAAAATGAAATAAATCCAGAATCTACAACAAAAATTACATGAAGTAAATACCAAGCTCTTTGCAAGGAGTGTAATAAATAACTAAAAAAAATTTACAGTATTTCTTTAAGCCAAAAAATAAAATCACTGCAATAATACTGCCTGAACAGAATTATTCACAAAATCTAATATGAAAGAGTGTAAGAGCTGAAGAGACTGTGTTTTTAATAAAGTCTTTCACCAAGTTTATAAAATAGGTGCTCATTGTAGATAACAGGAAAAACCAAGTTTTTAGAAGAAAACTAAAATCTTCCTAAATCACTATAAATGTTTCCTATTTTTTCCAGTACATTTTTTCCAGTGTATTTTTTCCAGTACATTTTCTGTATATTTCTTTCTTCTTTTTAACTGAGGTCACACTTAACATTTACTTTTGTGTTTTGGGCCGGGGATATAGCTCAGTGGCACAAGCACCTGCCTAGTTTTGTGTTTTGCTGAAATCTTTTTATATAAATTCCTCAAAAAATATACTCAAGCTGGGTACAGTGGCACACACCTACAGTCCAGCTACTCAGAGGCTAAAGCAGGAGAATCACTTGAGTCCATGAGTTCAAGGCTAACCTTGGCCAGGCATGGTTGTGCACCCCTGTAATCCCAGCACTTGAGAGGCTGAGGCAGGAGGATCACTTAGAGCTCAAGGCCAGCCTGGGTTACATAAGTGAGTCCAAGGCAGCCTAAACTACATAGCAAGACCCAGTCTCGGGGGAAAAAAAAGCTAACCTGGGCAATAAAACAAGACACCATCTCAAAAAAATAAATAAATAAAATAAAAAAGAAATAAGTCACGCATGGCTGTGCATGCCGATATTCCAGCTCCATAGCAGGCTCAGGCAGAAGAATTGCATATTCAAGGTCAACCTGTGCAACTTAGAGAGACCTTGTCTCAAAATAAAATTTTAAAAAGGGATGGAGATGCAGCTCAATGGCAGAACACTTACCTAGCATGTGCAAGCCCCTGAAGTTAACCCCCAGTATTAAAAAAGAAAAATAAATTCAAGCTGTGAAGATTTATTAAACTATTCCCCAATTTCCAAATATTCAATTTCCCCCTAAAGTTTGCTATTATAAATAACACGGTGAACAGAAACTATTTGCTTGAAGCATATAAATATATCTAGGATCTAAAGAGCCTGATGTGTTTGAACCATCCCAGAGAATAATTTGATTTTATTATCAAAAATAAGCAACCAATAGAAAAGTTCATTTCTGAATACTGGGTTAACAGTGATGCTTTTTGGAGACAAGAATTTTCTGCCTAAAAATAGACTCTGGCATTGCCAAAGATGGACTCAGAAAGCCTAAAACCTGTTGCTTTTTATCATTTAAGTACAGACACCTTAGGCCAGGCATGGAGGCGCATGCCAGTAATCCCAGGACTTGGGAAGCTGAGGCAGGAGGATCGTTGTGAGTTCAAGACCAGCTTGGGCTACAAAGTGAGCTCAAGGCCAGCCTGAACTGCATAGCGAGACCCTGTCTCAAAAAGACAAAACACACACACACACAAAGTATAGACACCTTAGTTACTAGTCTTAGAAAATATTTACTCTTCATTACAAGTAACAAATTTAGTATTTTTCAAGAAAGATCTTGAGGCCAGGCATAAAGGTACACATCTGAAATATTTCCCAGCTACTTGGGAATCTGAGGCAGAAGGTATCTTGGTTACCTTCCTCTCGTTGCTGGGACAAAATACCTGACACCCAAAATTAAGGAAGGAAAGGTTTATTTCGCTTACAGTTTGTGGAGATTTCAGTCCATACTTGGCAAGTTACAAGGCAGAGTGGCACATGGCAGAGGGCTACAGCTCATGGCGGCAGAACACAGCAAAGCAACAAGCACACACAAGGGAGGAATGGCGGCAAGCAGCCTCTTCCTCTCCCTTACATATGCAAACTATCCACCCCAGGACGGGTGTAGCTCTCACACCCATAATCAATCAAACTCTAAAATCCTGCCCCATGACCATATGAGGCTTTGGGGGGACACCCCGACACAAACCATAACAGAAGGACTGCTTGAGCTCAGGAGTTCAAGGCCAGGCTAGGCAACAT
The DNA here is from genome assembly GCF_000276665.1 of Chinchilla lanigera. NCBI lineage: Eukaryota > Metazoa > Chordata > Mammalia > Rodentia > Chinchillidae > Chinchilla > Chinchilla lanigera. The sequence continues at coordinate 7,757,112 of NW_004955484.1, forward strand.
AGTGAGACATTGACTCTATTTTTATTTTATTTTATTTTGGCACTGGGAATTGAACTGAGGACCTTACGCTTGCCAGGCAGGTGCTTATACCACTGAGCTATATCCCCAGCCCTGATTCAGTCATTTCAATTTTAGAAATTTTTCCTGTAACACCTGCATACGTCCCAAAGATTTATGTATTTAAATGGCAGTATAGTTTGTAGTAACAAGAAAATAGAAATAACTCAAATATTCATCAATAGCAGACCGGTTAGATAAACTTGGAAACACTAACCTGACAAAATACTAAGTACACATAAAAAAGAATGAGGAGCAGGAGGTATAAAGAGAACTAAGGTGTGTTCTGTACATGGACCAACTACCCATGATGAATGTAATCATTATGTACTGCACACATGTACTAATAAAAAAGAAAAAGGACAGATAGAAATAAAAAACAATAAAAGTAAAATCTGTGAAATGACTCTGCATGAAATGACAGACACGGAATACAAAGTGTGATCAAAATATACAGTGAATAAATTTAAAAACCTTCATTACGGTAAAAGACGTACTGCCATTAACATCCCTCAAAATATTCCTCCTCGTTTCAAACACACTTATGCCATAGCTTTAGACACTTGGTGAAGAAGTTCTAGAAGTCTTCTTTCTTAAATGTCTTTATGAGGTTGTGATCACAACATGGTAGATGCTCCTGCCAGGTGCCACTGAATAGAAAAGCATTATAAAAACATTACAGTGGGTCTTCATCCACTTCATTCAGTGGCTCTGGTATTGTGTGACTTCTGGCTCACCCCAAAGTCAATATGACTATGAAAGGTCAACATTTTCATTGATTCAGGACATTCAGACAGCCGTGACAGCACAACTAAAGACACGAGAGAGCAGTGCCGGAACCGCTTTGGAAAGCGGCAAGAGCAATGGGAAGTGTGCTGGAAAGAAGGCGAGTACTCTGGGGAGGATTAATGGCAATGTGTCTCTCACTGTAATAAATTTTTTTAAAACATTCACTGTATTTGTAGTCACACCTCATATCATTAAATGGAGCAGGCAAAATGAAAAGCAAGGTACTCAGCAGGTTATCACTTGAATAAAAATTAGAATTACATACACACATATACTCATATACCCACATATAACTCTACAGACACCATACACAGATCCTTTCTGAAAAATAAATAAAATCGGTGGCACTGACTACCTCTGAGGAAGTGCCTCTGGCAGGCAAACTTCTCAGTTTAATCTTTTTTGCTTTTTAAATTGTTATCATGGTGGTTTTCCTCCTTTCGCTAAAATCTACTTTAAAAATTAATTTAAAAGATGCACCAAGGAAAGATAGAGCCGGGTGTGGTGGTACATGCCTGTAATCCCAGCACCCGGGAAGCTGAGGCAGGAGGATCACTGCGAGTTCAAGGCCAGCCTGGGCTACAAAGTGAGCTCAAGGCCAGCCTGAACTGCATAGTGAGACCCTGCCTCAAAAAAAAAGATAGAGAATATAATGAAACTTTACAGTTTTACATGCTAGCTCTGGAGTAAGCTGGTCTAGTCACTTAGGAATGGTGAGACAGTTTTCTTTTTCTTGGAGTGCTGAAACCCAGGGCCTCACACATGCTAGGCAAGTGTTGTCTCACTGAACTCCATGCCCAAGCCTGGCAAGCCATTCCCTAAATCTAACAGTTACATCCCTCTGTTCCATAGGTCTTTATTCTCTTAGGAAAAAGGCCTCTCCAGGAGGACTGCTGCAAGTTCAAGGCCAGCCTAGGCTAGAAAGTGAGTTCAACGTCAGCCTGAACTGAATAGCGAAACCCTATTGCAAAAAGACCTCTCACTGAACAATAAACATAAATATTATATTGCTCTTACTTCAATCTTATTTATTTATTTTTTGTCCTTTTGAGACAGGGTCTCGCTATGCAGTTCAGGGTGGCCTTGAGCTCACTCTGGAGCCCAGGCTGGTCTTGAACTCCCGAAGATCCTCCTGCCTCAGCCTCCCAAGTGCTGGGATTATAGGTGTGCACCACCATGCCTAGCACTTACTTCACCACGCCTGGCACTTACTTCAATTTTAGAGGAACATTTAAAGTCCTCTTTCTCTAAATAAGCAGATAATCCTGGAATGGTCAAAAGAAATGAGATGATTTACCTGGGGGCAAATGTCCCTGTAGTAACTCTCTGGTGAAAGAGACTGTTGGGGACAAGAGGCCAAGATCTTTGCAATCAAGTCACATTTCTTCCAGTCAGCAGCTGTTGCCTCTGCATCACTCCCGCCAGCTGCCCCCGCTGTCACAATGGAGAAAGTTGTCAAACACCAAAGTAGTTCCCTATTTAAAGTCTCCTGTAATAAATGTTCCTTAAAAAAAAGTTGTATCACACACAGAGACACAAAAATGAAGACAGCAGACTCCTTAACAAAAGTCAAACAACCCAGAAGACAATGTAGTGACATCTTTAAAGTACTAAAAGAAAAAATTGTCCACCTATAATTTTGTACCCAGCAAACACTATTCAAAAAGCAAGGTAAATGTGAGGCATAGTGGCACATGCCTGTGAATGCCAGCACTCTGGAAGGCTGAGACAGGAAGATCACAAGTTTGAGCCTAACCCGGGAAACTTAGTAACTTAAGCAGGCCGTATCACACAATATAAAAAAATTTTAAAAGGCTGGGGAATGTAGTGCAGTGTGCAGGCTGTGTGTTCTATCCCCAATACTGTCAAAAAAAAAAGGAAGATGAAGTCAAGACTTTTTCAGATAAACAAAAGCTAAAAGAAGTCATTGCCAGTAGACCTAAGAAATGTCAAAAGAAGCAGGTACAGGTGGCTCATACCCATAACTCAGCACTCTGGGAAGCTGAGGCAGGAAGATTCCAAGTTTGAGCCCAGCCTGGGAAATTTAGTGAGACCATGTCTCAAAAAATACAAAACGGGTAAGCATATAGCTCAGTGAAATTCTCAGTACCACAAAGGAAAACTAAAAGAAAATTGTCAAAAAAATTTCAGGCAGAAGGAAATTTGGATCTACACAAAAAAATGAAAAGCACTAGAAAAGGCAAATATTAGAAAAAAAGAATATATATATATATATGAGTAGGTAACAACAAATATGCACATGCACAAGCAAGGGGAAAATTTCATTAAAAAATAGGGCCAAATTTTCTTACAGCAGCTCTCTAATTTGTATGCCCTGGGTACAGCCTAATCCTTATTTTATTTTCCTTTTTGCAGTGCTGGGGATCAAACCAAGGGCCTCATGCACACTAGCGAAGCACTCTACCGCTGGGCTAAACCTCCAGTTCTCAGTCTGGTTTCAAAGGCAAATGCTGGAATCTGAGTGATTCACCTCAGACTCTGACACAAAGGGACACGGAAACCAAAGTAACAGAAACACGCGTTCTCTTACCGCCTGCTCCTTCCAAAATGCCCCGGACTACTGCCTGAACACCACCAGGTCTCATCAACCTTTCAGAGAGCAGTTGCCCACATAGTCGGCGAAGCCAAGCTGGGGTCCGACACCTAAGCTGTGTCTTCGCACCTGTGCAGGACTGAGGGGGAAGAGGAACGTGAATGATGAATGTCGATGAAACAGATTTGATGTGTAAACATTATTTTTTATTAAGTACTGAGTCATACTGACAATTAACACTGTGTTCTACAGACTTCAGAAGAGCAAAATTTTGGGGCTGGGCTGTATATCAGTGACAGAGAATGTGCTTAACCCTGGGTTCAATCCAGGACTGAAAAAAGAAGCATTTTTTTTTCCTTAAAAAAAACCAACTCTTGGGCCAGGGATGTAGCTCAGTGGCACAAGCGCCTGCCTGGCAAGCGCAGGGTCCTGAGTTTGATTCCTGGTACCAAAACAAAACAAAACAAAACAAAACAAAAAAACCCACCCAACCCTTTTTACAAAACCTTCAGCACTACTTTTTTTTTTTAGCATAAGAAAGTAAGAACAGAAATATCAATGAAATATCAAGCCCCCAAATAGACAAACACATCATGAGTATAATGTACTGCAGAACACAAAGTGAATGTGATCAGTCTCTGAATGCAGTCCTTCCAATCAAATCTAGCTTCCAGAAAGATTTTTATGACCATTATTTTGCTACTGAAAGAGCAGTTCGCCACTGTGAAGGATGAGCTTGGATACTCTGATTCCTACAACACTTCAGTTTCAAGAAAGAGTTAGATTTCTTCAAGGGCTCCTTTTTCAGAGACCCGTGGAGCCATCAAAAACCAAGCAGACTTAGCATTTTTATTTTGTGCTACAATGTTAATTTGGGGGCTGCAGGTGTAGCTCGGTGGTACAGTGCTTGCCTACAATTTTAATTTTGTGCTAGAGTGCTGTTGTCAACCACTGTATTTTACTAAATTAGTGATAGAAATAGTTAATCCTTAGTAGTCTGTCTTCTTTCTTTTCTTTTTAAGGAGGATTAATAATTACCATTTATTAAAAGAGTATGAAGTAGCAGGCACTATGATAAGTACTTCCCACATGATTTTAAAAGGGACTTACAAGCAAAGCACTGTTAGTATCCCCATCTTATGGGTAAGGAAAGTGAGGAATAGAAAGGTTTACAAACCGATACACCTGCATTCTGGGGTTGAATTCTGGTGTACCTAACCCATATGTTTGCTTTTTTGTTCTTATGATGCATTTTGTTTAATCTGGCAAACTGTGGACTCATTCATATAGTAGTGGACTATGAAGCCAGAGATGCCCAAAGGAAGCTACAGGAGTATTCTAGGGATGAGGTGAAAACGACTCAACTAGGAGACATCTTTACGCCAAGCTGGTCCCTGTTCCTTCCTCACAGACAATTCCTTTCGTCTCTCACTCTTTACATATCTAGCTTCATAATGAAAACTTCGGTACTAAAAACAAGTAGACAATTCTATGTGCATCATCAAAGAAAATAATTTCAGATAAATAATCATTTTTAAAGAAAAACAGGGGCTGGGGATTTAGCTCAGCAGTACAGTGCCTGCCTGGCAAGCGCAAGGTCGTGAGTTCAATTCCCAGTACCGGAAAAAAAAAAAAAAAAGAAAAGAAAAACAGGAACTACTTAACGCCAGCAGTATACCAGTCTGTTTTTCAAACAAAAGAACTAAGAATAGAAATAATAGCTCTAATTTTAATTTCTTGACTTCAAATACTCCTTTCAAAGAGGTCATCCAAATACTTGTGCCAAACGTACATACTATCAAACAGCCAAATTCTAGTTTAAAAGACTCAGTTTTAAAACAAATAGACTAAACTTTACAGAAAACTGCTATAAGCCTTTTAAAAAAGTGATCATAATATTCTTTTTTTTTATTTTAAAGAGTAAAAGAAGGATAACATAATAATAGGGGGACTTACCAAATTACAGACAAAGTGGTTGGAAATTATCAATGGTTATTGTTTTACATATTGTTATCTACAAGATAGTTTCTCAGGAAAACAAACAGACAAATAATAGTGAGTTACAGACAAAAGAGGTAGGACATTATCAAGTTGTTGTACTATACTTTGGTATCTTCAAAGTGGCTTCTAAAGAAAATAAATAGAGCTATACATGAGTGACCTATTGAATGATCATTAACTTTTCTCAATGATTGTTGTAGGAAACACATAATGATAGAGATGCATCCATTTACGAAATAGGATAGGAACAATACAAACATTGAAGAGTTATAGATAGATTAGTAGGAAAATATCAATGGCTGCTGTAATACATGGTGGTATCTTCAAAGTGGTTTCTCAGGAAGACAGAAATATGCAAGAAGGATCTAACAAGTAGTTACAGCCTAAGGGTTGTAAAAAATCAAGTGAGCCGTCTGGGGCCAAAGCCATTTTTTGTAGCATTTTCTCTCCAGCCTCCCATCGCATTGGGACCCCACAACCAGTTAGTGTCCTCTCCCCAACTGTCAGCACAGGCAGCAGGAATCCTGCTGCAGACTTCTCCGGAGCTCCACCACAGCCTGTACTGTCAGGGGAAGAATGGCTTCCAGGGAGTCTGCGCAGGTATTGTGCAAGGTCCTCCTGGTTTACAGCTTCCGAGCGGCTCTCGTGAACCCAGTCCACAGGACCTCTGACTCCGTGGGCTTAGTCTGCATTCTCATGTTCTCTGAGTCCTTGTTCAGCTGCTGCTCCTCCGCTAACTCTGGACCTTTCTGGTTCTCAATGGCAGGAGCAAGTGTGACCCGTTGTATGGCATGTATTCCCAGGGGTTTCTCCATGTCTGAATGATTCACACATGTCCATGGGTGGGCATCTGTAGCTGGTGCATGGTGGGCCAATTGTGTCATTGTTTCTCTGTGTCATGGTAGTTCTCAATTGAGCGGCGTTGGCTGGCTTGAGGGCCTGTGTGCAACAGCGTTCCCCGCCCGTGGCTCCCCGTGTGCCGGTGGCCCTCCTTCAGGGCACCTACGAGGCAGGGAGCGAGCCGGCCAGAAGACCAGCGCTCCCAACCCGTGGCTCCCCGTGAGCAGGGGGCCCTCCTTCCGGGCACCTACGAGGCAGGGAGCGAGCTGGTCGGAAGACTGGCGCTCCCCACCCGTGGCTCCCGGTGCGCCGGTGGCCCTCCTTCTGGGCGCCTACGAGGCAGGGAGCGAGCTGGCCATAATCATAATATTCTTGGGAAACTGACTGTCATTCCATGAAAGAAAAGGTCCTTTACATTATCCTGAGGGTCAAAGTCACTTAGTTTTATAAACACCACTTCATACTCGAAAGGATGAAGTAAAGCTTAACTAGCGCATTACATGGGGAACTCAAGCTATCTAATTTTCCAGAAGACAACACACCACACACTATCAGGTAATGATTCACCCGCAAGAGCCCCCGGGCCTGAATACCTGAGGAGGTCCTCCTTGGAGGATAAGTAATTCCCGGACTGCTAATGGCTGATACACTTGATCCAAGACGTCTCTCAAGGCCCCCCTGGACAGGGTTCGTTCCTCTTCAGTTAAAACCTAAAGGAAATATGGACTTGACTTAGCAAGAAACAGAAGGCTTGTGAGGGGAGAGAAGGGAAGGCTGCTGTCCTCTCTTCATTTCCTTCCACATGGAGGAGGCTGTGCTAGGAAAACACTCCTGGCTCTCTCCATCCATCACTCACTACATTTATGGACAAGAGATATGACTTATCTTATTGGTACTTGAAATACACTCATTGCCAGTTTTAGTATGCACTGTTCCATTCGTTCCTCTTTTCTCGTGGGCCGTCCTCTGTCTCACTGCGTAGGGACATATGTATGTCTTGCCACTGGGCAGAAGGCACTGCAGTGCTTCTGGAACTAATTAGTGTGTCTAATTCTGGAATGCCGTTGGACTTTTCTCTACCTATAAGCTATCTCCTCCAACTTCATCCTTACAAGCAATAGAAGTGACATTTTGATTTTCCATCTCTCTTATTCTGTTAACTGGTCTTTTTACTCATTCTGAACTTGGCCAGCAATGAGTGGTGCTGTTTTGGGGCATCCTTGAGCACCAACAATACTGGTCCCCTTTGGTGATTACCACTCACCCTCACCCAAACAGCCAGGGTCCTGTCCCTATGTGTTTAGCACACTGCGATTCAAGTGCTACCCATGGCAGTTGCTGTTGGTGGGATCTCATCCAGCTTCATACTGTACACTCATGGAACCTCCCTCCACCAACCCCCTCCCCTCCCCTCCTACTTGGGTCTGTGTGTTTCCCTTTTCTTTTCTCTCCATTGCCTACAACTCTGGAGTACGTCTTAGCCTTGGTAACAGTAATAAGGCCTTTGATCTAGATTACCCTAGCTCAGGAAAGTACAGGCTATACACACTGCTAGAACTGTCAACTCTTATCACCTCTGCTCTGGGACACTGGGGAGCTCAGAATTTTGTGCTACCTCTTGGATAATAGCAGCTTTTGGGCAAAGGCTTCTAAACACATGCAGGAGAGAAAACAAACACAAAACGAACAAAAATAATATGAGGATAACATGGGCAGGTAAAAGAGAAGTAAAGGCATGGTGAGACCTGGCTGTATGGCTAAGAATCACCCTGCATATGAGCCACAGTGACCCTCAATACCTTTATATCTAAATTTTGTGGGCTGGGGATGGAACCCAGGCCCTCATGCCCATCCTGATGCAGTTATACTTTAACAGCTATTTCTGGCTAATTCCCAGGCTGATGCCACTGGTCCCCATGGGGGCAGTGGTGGTCTTCTCATGGGGGACATAGTGGGCCCTGCTATGTCATACTTATGAGTGTTACCCCCCAACTAGTGTGTGAATTACTTGAAGACCACTGTCTTATGCTGCTGCACTCGTGAGAGCAACTTCCACAGTTCAAATGTCAGCTGGCACTTAACTGCTTCCTGACAGAGAGACAGTGCAGAACAGACTTGTACCCCTGACAGCGAATAACAACAATACCACTGGACCAAGAGCTCTATATTCTTTCTCATTTGATCCTCCCAAGAAATTAATGAAGAGGATATGAATGACTTAACCCTAATATTAGCAGTAGTTACTATCGGACCAGCACTAATGGGAAAATGACCTAGGTACTTGATAGACAGTAACCTTCCAAGTCAGGTAGTAGACACATTTAGAAACAGAGGTTTGAAGAAATAGCCTCCGACTGCTATTCCGCAAAATGACAAGGGACAGATGAAATGGACTCTCCAGGTGTGCAAAGGACCAGCATCCAACAAATGTGGCTTCCAACCTCACCAAAGAATTAATTTACGCACTGATATGCCTTGACAGTGGACATAAGTTCTAGATCTTTCACTGGGTCCATTTTCAAAGAACTAAGAGTTGTGTTTAGAATGACCATACACAAACACATATACACAATCTCCCTCTCACTCAATCTCTCGGTGTACATTTACCTCTTCTGCAAGTGTCGGTGGTTTTCTTTTGGGTGGGCAGAATCCCAGTTGGCAGAGACCTGCTGCAATATCCCCTAAGTGGCGGCAGAGAATCAAGCTCCCCAGAGATGCATGTCGAGCAACATCTAGGAGGACGCTGCAGCTGGTGTAAAGTCTCCGGGCTGCATGGGGGGCAGCATCCAGGCTCACCACATCTTGAACGACAGCACCGAACTCAGTCCTGTGTTTCAGAGGGACTCCAACACCAGCCACGAGATAGGGACAGACACCCAAGGTGACTACAAATTGCAAAGCAGACTGGACGGTCTTCTGCTGTGTGATACTAAGTGTATCAGGGCTCAGGGCAGGAGCAACTTCTGGAGTCCTCGGGTTGGGTTTACCTGGATTGAAATCAGCTGCGAGGCGGATCATGGTTTCCTTCAAGCACAACAGCAACAACAAGGTCTGAGAAGTAAAACTCCAAGTGATGTCCACAGAGCTTTGCGGCCACTCTGCCTGATTAATGATTTCATCCCGTAGGAGTTTCAGTTTCTTCCACTGAGGATCCCTCAGAATCTTGTCCTCCAAGGCAGAGAGGTTAGATTTCAAAGTAGCCAGTAAGACATCGTGCTTTGTGATGTGTAGTGAACTTGAACCCGATCCTTTTGGGGGAAAAAAACAAGATTATGTACAAGGCAAACAAACTGTAACTTTCTCTGTGTAGAATGCCTTGCCCACTTTCAGCAAGGGCACTGAGGGTAAGGGGAGGACGAATAGGCGGAACATGGGATTTTTAAAGACATGAAACTATTTTTCTTAAACAGTTCTGTATGACACTGTAACAGTGGAAATTTAACATTCATTTACCCAAACTCCTACAACTACATACCAGCAAGAATGAACCAACTGTAACAAAGGCACCACACTAATGTAAGACATTAATAATGGAGGAAACGAGTTGGAGTGGAGAAGGAGCTATGGGAACTCTCTGTACTTCCTACTTATTTTTTCTACATACGTAAAGACACTGTAAAAAATAAAACATATTGGGTACCAAAAGTGGTGGTGCACACTTTTCCCAGCACTCAGGAAGCTGAGGCAGGAGTATCACCATGTGTTTACGGTCAGCCCTAGCTACACAGTGAGACTTTGTCTCAAGAATAAATAAATAAATAAATAAATACATGCACTAATAGTTTTTAAAAGCCTTAATGGGGCTGGGAAGCTAGCTCAACGGTACAGGGCTTCTCTATCATGTGCATGGCCCTGGGTTCAATCCCCAGCACCACAAAAATAATAACCCTTAACAAAATATTAGTGTTATGGTTTGTGTCTGTATGTCCCCCCAAATCCTTACACTGTCATGGGGCAGGCTTCTAGATTTTTAATTGATCCATACTCCAATGCTGGGATTATGGGTGTGAGTGCTCCCCCTGGCCCTGGGGTGGGTAGTTTGCATACAATGTAAGGAAGGGAAAGAGGCTGCTAGCCGCTGCCACTTTCCCCTTTTGCTCTTGTTGCTTTGCTATTCCGCCACCATGAACTGTTGCCCTCTGCCGTGTGCCACCTGGCCTTGGAGCCAGCCAAGTACAGACTGAAACCTCCACAAACTGTAAGCTAAATAAACCTTTCCTTCCTTAATTTTGGGTGTCAGGTATTTTGTCCCAGCAACGAGAGAAAAGTAACCAAGACAATTAGTAAACCAAATCTAGCAACATATAAAAAGAATAATACTTCATTACTAACTGGTGTTTATCCCAGGAAGGCACAGTTGGCTTAACGTTTAAAGCTCAATCAACATGATTTATCCTATTAACACTTTAAAGGAGAAAAGCTACGTGATCATTTCAGTGAATGCAGAAAAAGCATTTGACAAAACTCAGTACTCATTCCAGATAATAACTCACAATAAACTGAGAACAAAAGGGAATCCTCAATCTAAAGAGCATCTATGATTGGCCAGGCATGGTGTAATCCCAGCACTAAGGAGGCTGAGGCAGGAAGATGATTGCAAGTTCAAGACCAGCCTAGGCTACAAAGTGAGTTCAAGGCCAGCCTGAACTGCATAGTGAGACCCCGTCTCAAAAAGACAATAAATAAATAAATAAACAGTATCTATGAAACACTTACAGTAAATAATATATTTAATAGTGTAAAAAGGGCACCCAAAATAACCATTCTTCAACTTCATTTCAACATAGTACTGGAAGTCTTTGCCATTGCAGAAAGCTACATAGAATTAAAAGGCATGGAGAACAGTTATGTAGAAGAGAGCAAGTGTCAGTTTGAGGTGGCTCCTACAGACCAAAAGCCGGACAGGAACGACAAGTGCAGTCACTGAAACATATCAAGTTTACAAAAATCTAACACTCAAAATAACAAACAGGTAACTTCCTTGGGTTACCTTTGGAGATTGCTCACTTATTATTCTAAAAGCTGATCAACAGAGGAACATTCTCATCCCAACTGTACTAGGGTATATACAGGTACATAAGCATAGACAAGGGCTTCAAAGTTGTGTTTGTTTTGGTGATACCAGGGATTGAATCCAGGGAGCACTGAGTTATATTCCCAGTCCTTTTTCTGTTTAGTTATTTGAGACAGGGTCTTGCTATCCCACTAAAGTCCCCAAGCTGGGTTTGAACTTGCAATCCTCCTGCCTCAGCTTCTAAAATGCTGGGATTGGGTGATTTACTTGTTTCTGTTGCAGGGGGTGTGTTTTGTTTTTGTTTTTTTGAGATAGGGTCTCACTATGTATTTCAGACTGGCCTTCAATTCACAATATAGCCCAGGATGGCACTGATCCTCCTGCCCCAGCCCTTACCACTCCCAGTTGATACGTGTTCTTTATTATATTTTTAAAAATATTACCTTTAGTAAATATGCATCATTTATTTACTAAAAAGTTACCTTAAGATTATAAAATAATATATTTTATATTACCATCTTTATAAAAAGGAAAAATAGGACTAGACATAAAGTACTGTGGTAGGGTGCTTGCTTAGCATCTGAGATGCCCAATGTTTGATCTTTATCACTGCATGGTGATGGTGGCCCAGGCCTATAATCCCAGCACACAGGAGGCTGAGAGAGGAGAATTACAAGTTCAAAACCACCCTGGGCTACATAGTGAGTTCAAGGCCAGCCTAGACTACATAGCAAGACCTTGTGCACCTCACCAAAAAGAAAAAAGAAAAAAAAAGATGGAAAATTTACGTTTCCTAGAATGTTAGCAATGGTAACTTTGAGCTAATTAAAGTATTTTTCAATTTTCTTTTTCTTTTTTTTTTTAAACCTTTAGTGAATACAAAATGCTTCCATAAAAAGAAAAAGTAGTAACCTTTTTTTTAAATTTTTGAGACAGGGTCTTGCTACGTAGTTCAAGCTGGTTTCACACTCAGAACAATCCTCCTGCCTCTGCCTCCTGAGTGCTGGGATTACAGCCATATATCACCATGTCCAGCCAACATTTTTTTTATTACTGAAAATGAACCTAGGAATTGTGCATGGTAGGCAAGATTTCTACCACTGAACTACACCCCCAGCCTACTGTTCTTCAAAAATAATGAGAAGCTGAAGCCATGATATGCAGCTATAGGGGCTGGGGATTTAGCTCAGCGGCACAGCGTCTACCTGGCAAGTGCGAGGTCGAGAGTTCGATTCCAGATACCGGGGGGAAAAAAAAGTGGTCAGATATGCAGCTATAATCTTAGCTACTAAGGATGCTAAGGCAGGAGGATCACGAGTTTGAGGCTAGCCTGGGCATCCTGGTGAGGCCCTGTCTCAAAATAAAAAATATAAAAAAGGACTAAGGATATAGCTCAGTGGGAAGGTCCTGGGTTCAATCCCAATTTTGGGGGGGGGTATGAATATGAATAAATAAACATAAATCAAAAGAGTAAGAATTTTACAGTACTTTCCTAGAACTGTTCTGACTCACTAGCTTTAACTTAATTCCTTCGGTTCACGGAGAAAGGAAATGAGTGCTCGCAGAGCTTGCCGCCCCTTACCGTCACTAAGCAACCTTTACACAACTTCCTGTGACATTATGAGACCTCTGAACCCAAGAAAGTGATTTAACGAAATCATGAGATCTCTGACACAAAGAAAGTGATTTAACAAAAGCTCTTTGTGAAGTTTTTCCAAAAGCCTCTTTATGAAGTAGTCTTCTCTGCCCTCTACTGGTGATGAAAATAAAATCTATGGTCCTTGAAAATAAAGGAAGGCACAGCCTCAAAGCAGCAGTTCTCAAAGTGTGGCACAGAGACGTGGGGGGCTCCTACAACCCTTCCGGGATTCTGCAAGCCCCAAACTATTTCACAATGTGGCTCAGTGTCAGAGTGCTTGGCTGGCATGTGTAAGGCCCTTGGATCAATCCTTTGCCCTAGAAAAACAAAAAACTATTTCATAATAAACACAAAGACATTCCTTTGCCTTTCTTACTCTCTTTCATGACTCTCCAGAGTATGAAAAATTGATTGATGAGTTCGGATTCCATGTCGTAACAAACCTTTCAGAAATTAATGACTGAGTTTTAGTATGGTATAAAAAACAGACACATAAAACCTCCCTTTCCCAACTACCTATCTATGTGTCTAGGTTTCCTTTACCTACTTTAATCAAAATGATCATGCCAACTGAATGAAAGTCCAGCTGGGAGGGCCTGGAGCTGTAGCTCAGTGGTAGGGGGCCTGCCTAGCAGGTGTAAGGCCCTAGGTTTAATCCTCAGCACTGCCAAAAAAAATCCAGTTGTCCTCTAATAAACCAAACATAAAAAACTTGAATTCATGCAAAACCATGCTACTCTTTCAACCAGTTACTTTACTTTGTAGTTATTTTTCTTTAAAAATGTCATTTTGTTGCTGGCTGTGGTGGTGTACACCTGTAACCTTAGCTTCTCAGAATTACAAGCTTGATGCTAGTACCACAAAAAGTCATTCATTATGTTCACATGGAATGGGTTTACTATTTTTTAAATAAAATAAATATTTTAATGGTTTTATTAACTTAAAATCAATTTCTACTGTAGTAATGTTTAACCCACACAAAATCTCTTTGAAGACTATTATTAGACAAGATGAAGGGAATAAGGGTAGGGGATAGAGGGGTGAGGGAGGATAATAGATGGGATGAATATGATCAAAATATGTTACATGCATATATAAAAATATCATCTTGATATAAAATATTTTGTAAAATTAAAGGGCACAAATATATATATATATATATATATATATATATAAGATCTTTAAAGCCCTCACCAATTTCTAAGAGTATACAAGAGTCCTGAAACTAGAAGGTTTGAGAATTACTGTCTTAAAATTAAGGTTTTCCAAATTTTAGTCATATACCACACAGTTCCTGCCATTTATATTAAGTGTGTAAGCAGGTACCCAGCAATGCTGTTGGCACTAGTCAAATGGCTCCAGCCACAGGCTAAAGAGGCTAAAGCTTCGGGTGTGATGGTGCACACCTGTAATTCCAGCACTCAGGAGGTTGAGACAGGAGGATCGTTGTGAGTTTGAGACCAGCCTGGGTTACCAAGTGAGCTCAACGCCAGCCTGAACTGCATAGTGAGACCCTTGTCTCAAAAAGACACACACACACACACACACACACACACACACACACACACGAGGCTAAAGCTTTGATTATCACTAGTATTAGAATCAATGGGATGAGGGTTCCTTGTGGTACAAAGTTGGCTCGAGATGCTTTGGCTTTTTTTTTTTTTTTTTTTTTTTTGGATTTTTTCCGGTACTGGAATCGAACTCACAACATTGCGCTTGCCAGGCAGGCTCTGTGCCACTGAGCTAAATCCCCAGCCCCTGAGATGCTTTTGCTTTATGGCAGAATGAGGTAGAATAGTTCCAGCTATACTATTATTCTCTTTATTCATTTCATTATTTTAAGTCATTTTAAAAAATTAAAGCCGGGCATGGTGAAGCACACCTGTAATCCCAGCACTTGGGGGGCTGAGGCAGGGGGATTGCTGTGAGTTCTAGGCCAACCTCAGCTACACAGTGAGTTCAAGGTCAGCCTGAACTGCTTATAGAGACCCTGTCTCAAAAAACAAAGACAAACAAACAAAAAAATAAGCTAGTTATAGCTAATACATCATTCTAAGTACTTTAATGTATATGTGTGTATATATATATATATATTTTTTTTTTACTTTAATGTATATTAATCATCACAAAATCCTGGGAGGTGTGTTATATTATGCTATTACTATTCTCATTTCCAGATGGGTAGACAGAGGTTAAGCTCTTCTCCCTAAAGCACACAACTTGTGAAGTGGCAGAGCCCGGATTCAATCACAGCAGTCCAGCTCCAGAATTCAGCTTCTGATCTACTACATTCAGACTCAAAGTTTCTCCAGTACAACCCCAAATCATTCTATAGCACTGAGAAATGCCACCCTAAAATGTCTACCCTTTATGACAATCAAAGTGTCATGATTTGCGTGGTACTTTTTATTCATTTCAAAGTGCAGAGTGGGGTGTGGCAGCAAGTACTTACAATCCCAACTACAGTACTATGGAGTGTGAAGGAGGAGGATCACTGGAGCCAGAAGTACAAGCCAGTCTGGGCAAAATAATGAGACCCTCTCTTAGGGAAACAAATAGCCAGCACGATGGTGCACACCTATAATCCCCACTACACTGGAGGCTGAGGCAGGAATATCAAAAACTTGAGGTTAGTCTGGGCAATTCAGCGAGACCCTGATCTCAAAATAAAAAGGGATGGGGATGTAGCTTATCACTCTCTGAATTCAAATTCCAGTATCTCTCATAGACACACACACACACACACACACACACACACACACCAAATATCAACAAAGTGCAAAGCAACATGGTATGCAAGAATAAGTATGACACTACTTTGATATTTACATATTAGTAGGATTCTCAGCCCCTGCTCCATCCCCCAAGTAATTAAATTTTATGGACAGATCAGTGAACCTGTTTATTTTTGTTTTGTTTTGAGAGAAGATCTCACTATATAGTTCAGACTGGCCTCAAACTCACATAAGTCCTCCTGCCTCAGCCTCTTAAATGCTGGGATTACAGACGTGCACCACCACGCTTGGCTGAGTATGTGCCTTGTGCACACAAAGCCAAAGCCCTGGGTTCAATCCCCAGCAAGGCCACACCCCAGCGGCCAGATGCACACAGTATACAACAGACTACATATACAAAATGATATCATTTTACTACACTACTTATTCTTTTCAAATAAGAATTCTTGAATTCCAGATGTTAAATGAGTATGTGTATATAATTTCACCAGAGGGCTTTTTTTTGAGACAGAGTCTCGCTATGTAGTTCAGGCTGGCCTTGAACTCACTACATGGTCCAGGCTGTTATGGAACCCACCAAGATCCTCCTGCCTTAACTTCCTAAAGGCTGGGATTACAGGTACCAATATACCCAGCTCTACAGAGGGCTTTGTACAACTGAAGTATAAGTGTTTCGTGATCATCAATTATTTCCATCCTTTTGCTTATTTAACTTTATTCTCAGTGATACTGTAGACAGTTGCATTGTTAAACAACTACTATAACCTCTGTGTAAGTTAAAACTGTATTTTGTAGTTTGACTTTTAATTGAGTCAACTGGGCCAATATAGCTCAGTGGCATAAGTGCTTGCTTGGCAAGCCCGAGGTCAAGAGTTCGATTCCCGGTACCCCCCAAAAAAAGAAAGATTTAATGGAGTCAACATAGTACACTTATGCTATGTGTGTGTGTGTGTGTGTGTGTTACTGAGGATCGAATCCAGTGCCTTCACGCTGAACAACATCTTCAGCCCTTTTATTTATTTTTGGCTTTGAGACAGGGTCTGGCTAAATTGCTAAGTTGCCCAGGCTGGCCTCAAAAAAGAAACCTATGTTTAAATCCTAGCTGTCACTAGGGACATCACCTCGTGGCTTTTCATGTGTCCTTAATTTACTAATTCTATAAATCCCTTCTCCAAAAATATATCCTCCAGTTACAAGGAAGGCCCTATTTGTTATGTCCTTTCAAAGCTCCAGGTAACACCCAAGGCGCTATACTGAATACATCTGCCTGAGTTCGAAAAGGGGATTGGGTAGATTTCGGTTCTAGGTCCGTGGTCTACTCCCAATTCAACTTCTTGTGCTTGGACAGGTTATTTAATCTCATCAGCTCCTCGTTTACCGAAGGAGAGCGCTGGGCTTAACCAGTCCCACGGTCCCCTTACATTCTAATTGGGAAGATCATGTCAAGTCACCACAAAAGATTACGGTGACTGGAAATCCCTGAACACTTTCTCCAAACCCAGCTCAAACGTCACTGCTTCCTATTTCTGGACATCTTGGCATTTTGTGAAAATCTCAAGCGTCCCCATTAGCCCGAACGCCCTCAAGCGGTTGCGACCTGACATTACATCTCTCCGAAACTGTCCGCAGTTCTGCCTCCTAGCAGAGCGGAATGCAATGGACCCAAGGCACAGGGAAGCGGGCAAGAGATGTTGGCTAATACGGGTATTCATTGGCTTCCCTGCTCTCTTTGAGCCTCTGTCTCCTTCAGTTTGAAGTGAGGCTAGACCATGCCTAAATCCCCCGCAGCGGGGCAGAGGGTCCCGGGAGGGCCTGAGGGGCGCGAGGTGCAGGAGCCAGGGGCCCCTGGAAGACCGAAGCCCCGAGGGTCCGGGGTCCAGCCCCACGCCAAGATGCGACCTCTCACCTCCCGGGCTCAGCAGCAGCTTCAGCGCTTCCACAATCTGGTCCAGACCACACGTCTCCAGAACCTCGCTACCCACGACTTCTCCCGGGGCTGCCATGACTGGAGTGGAACATGTAGTTTTGCGACCTGCTCAGAAACCTTGGTGGACCAGCGCCGCCGCCATGTTGAGTGTGGCAGAAGGAGCGCGCGGACCTAGGGGCGGGGTGGGGGCGGGGCCAGCTCAGTCGGGAACGTCCCTGTCACGTCAGTCTTTTTCTGGTCTCATTCCCTTGAGCCGGAGAATAAACGCAATTTCACAAATTTACTGTAATTAACTGCTATAAAAAAAAAAGAAAAGATAGAAATAGTTTATCATAACTTAATATATATTTCAGTATACTGGAAGACAAAATGAGAAGACATCTTTATAGTGAAGTTTGGGTAAACAATACTCAATTGAGCCGGCCTTGGTGGCGCACGCCTGTAATCCCAGCACTCAGGAGATTTAGGCAGGAGGATCGTTGCGAGTTCGAGACCAGCCTGGGCTACAAAGTGAGCTCAAGGCCAGCCTGAACTGCATGGTGAGACCCTGTCTCAAAAAGACAAAAAATAATAATAATAAATACTCAATTGAATATTGTTGATTTCTTTATAAGAGACTTTTAAAATAAACATATACATGCTCCTATATCCATTTTGAATGTAATAGCTACAAATGCTACTACTAGTGATATAAATTTTTCCTGCTTGTTTATGCTAGGGATTAACCCAGGGCATGAGAAACGTATGCTCTAAAGCTGAGCTGTCTCACACAGTGCCAGTGAAATGGACTGTTAGTCTTTCCTGCATTTACATGGTTGTTGCACTCCTACAAAATCCACGTATTATAAAGCCATGTCCACCTCAACCAAAATTATGCTTATATGTAAATCTGAAGGAATTTGAGATTCAGATCATGGGAAATCGGTTTTTACCTACATAAATCCTGGTGGGATATTCAAAAGTTTCAGGAAAAGGCTTGCCCAAACATCTTAAAATTAGAAAAACTTGTTTGGTTGTTTTTTTTGAGACAGGGTCTCTCTATGTAGTTTATGCTGGTCTTGAACTCATTACATAGCGCAGGCTCACCTCAAATTCGAGGCAATCCTCTTGCCTTAGCCTTCTGAGTGCTGGGATCGTGGGTGTGTGCCACCATGCCACCCTAGAACATTTTTGAAGGGAAAATAAATGACCTATAGAGTTACCACAATGTTCTTTATTGTGCGTATTCTGTTCCATCCTTTGTTACTAGATAATTTTTCCTCATTTATGGGCACAGTTTCATTTTGGAAAAAATATTTAAGGTGATTTTGAGGTGTTAAAATATTTAGCAAAATGAGCCAGGTGTGGTGGCACACACCTGTAATCCCAGGACTCGGGAGGCTGAGGCAGGAGGAACTTTGTGAGTTCCAGACCAGCCTGGGCTACAAAGTGAGCTCAAGGCCAACCTGAACTTCACAGTGAGACCCTGTCTCAAAAACACACACACACAAAAATTTTAGCAAAATGAATATAATGTTATTTTTTCCAGTCCTGGGGGTTGAGCCCAGGGCCTTAGCACTGAGCCATACCCCAGTCCTTTCATTATTTCATATTTTAATACAAGGTCTTTCTAAATCACTCAGATAGGCTTGAACTTTTGATACTCCTGCCTCAGCCTCCCAGACTGCTGGGATTACAGGGGTGCACTATCCTTCCCAGTTCTATCTTCCTAGCTCGAAAATGATAACATGTATGAATTAAGAATTCTCAGACTTCATCTCTGAGCCGCACACTGAACATGGCAGCACTGAGGAAGCCAGCTCTCCTACTGTGGCCTGACCCCTTTTCTCCTCACAGTAGTGTCCGTCCTAAACTGGGAGCGCTTTACACTCACACATGTCAACACCCCAGCCCTGCACTTTCGTTTTCTATTTTTATTTTTGTTTTTTGAGACAAGGTCTCACTATGTAGTTCAGGCTGGCCGTGAACTCACTATGTAGCCCAGGCTGTCCTCAAACTCACGGGGATCCTCCTGCCTCAGCCTCCTGAGTTGCACAGGCGTGCACCACCATGCCCAACCCTGGCCCTGTACTTTCAAGTTCTGTTCACACATCCCCAGGTAGCTACCACTTACCCCCACCCCTGTGATTGTCCCTTGTGTGCCTTGCCAGAGGCAGACCAAGTGAAAAGGTTCCACAGGCTCGGGATGGCTGGGCAGGGAGTTCCAGGAGCCTGGAACCTAGAGCATGATCTGGGAGGAGGCTGAGGATTTGGGGTGGCAAGTCCGCTAGACCTGGAAGATTTCTTGCCCAGAAGGTGCCTAGGACCTCATAAGACTGGGTTTCAGGCCTGGGGCTCTACCAAGGCAGTACTGGTATGGGATTTACAAAAGATGATAGGATAGCCAGAACTGAGAGCCCTTTATCCCAAATATTACAGAGCTAGGCCATCACTGTTTTTAATCTTTTAGGCTATATAGGCTCAAATACAAATTAAAATGCATGATTTAAAAATCAATGTCATAATAATTTCATGAAAAAATTTACACCAAAGAATAGATATATCCTATGGGGAAGAGTGAGTACATTTTAATATCCACGATAGGATGTCTAAGGAGAACTCCAGGCCTGTAAATTGGCGGAGTAAATCAGCCTTGTAGTTGAAGAAAATATGATTGGGCTTTTGCCACCCTAAAGTCATTCAAATGGGCTTCTTTTGCTATTGTTGTTTTTTAAAATTTTTTTATTCATACATGCAGTACATGCATTTTAGGTCTTCCGGAGTGGGTACACATATGTAAGATAGCTGCTATTTTTAAAAATCTCCTTCCCTTTCCCTCTTCCTATTGTTCATTTTTTGAGACAGTCTTGCTTTGTAGCCTAGGCTGGCCTGGAACTTACTGTGATCCTCTTGCCTAAGCCTCCCGAGTGCCAGGAAAACAGGCATGTGCCGCTTTGCCTGGCTTCAAGTGGGCTCAGTGGCAGAGTGCTTGCCTAGCATGCGTGAAACACGGGGTTCAATCCTTACCACTAAAAAGAAATAAATCAATAATTAATTAAATGGGCTTTCAAGTATGCTGTTTCTTTAAGATTCAGTGTTGTAGCTTACGGAATTTTAGTTTCTGGGAGTTGAAGTCTAGTAGCTCCTTCCTCGGATTGCTTTGGGAAACTTTGTTAAAAACACAGAGGTACAGCTGGGGGACCCTCTGTAATATGCTATTAAAACACCCATACAACAAATCCCCAAAGAGCTAGATGGGGGAGGGGTTGCCCTCTGCAAAGTGCTGTCTGGGAATGTTTCACGCACACACACACACACACACACACACACACCAGTATTCACGGAAACTGTCCTCTACTTGTTTGAAATCAGCCAACAAGGAGCTCATTATGTTAGAATTTGATGGCAGCTGAACAAGTCATTAAAGCAGGCTGGCGTGTTTGCCTCCTGTTTGCTCAACTCAGAACTTACAGTGTATTCAATGACTGTCAACAACTGCTTTACAGGAGCAGAATTCCCAGGACGGACCCTTGCAAATTAAGTGTTCTTGTGGGGAGCACTTACAAAGCCACATGTTTGTGTTCCATTTTCCATAATTGGCCCTTTATTTATTATTTATTGTGGTGCTGGGAATTGAACTCTGAGCCTCACGCACGCTAAGCAAGCACTCAACCACTGAGCTACCCCCGACTCCACCCTATTTTTCTCCTCTGTTGCCCGTGCCTCTAGTGTTGTAGTCAAGAAATCATTGCCACATCCCGCATCCTGAAGCCTTTCCTATTTTTGGACACATTTTAACTTTCGCATGTTTTTGTTTTTGTTTTTGTTTTGGTTTTTCTCCGGTACCGGGAACTGAACTCACGACCTTGCGCTTGCCAGGCAGGTGCTTTGCCACTGAGCTAAATCCCCAGCCCCAACTTTTGCATATGTTAAAGTAAGGGAAGATCCAATGTTCCCTGCCCATTTGTTGTGGGGGTGAAAAAACCCAAAAGCATCTTTTCCCCTCATTGGTTTTGACACCAGTGTCAATATCGCTTGACCACATACATGGGATTTATTTCTGGGCTCCTTATTTCTGTACCACTTTTTATTTTGAAGTATTTTCAACCCAAAGAAAAATGGAAAGAGTAGTACATGAACAGCTGGATTTGGTCATTGTGAACATTTTGCTGCATTTATTTTCTCACTGCTTCTCAGTCTGTACCTTTTGGGAAACTGTTTAAATTAACCTCTAGATATAACATTTTCTCCCTCAGCCTTCACACCCTAAGAATAAGGGCTGTGCTGTCCTAGAGAGCCTCACCTCTGTTACTGTAACCAAAACAACCAATATCCACTCAGAAATATCATCTACCCTATGGTCCATAGCCGACCTTCCAGTTTTCTCTAAATGCTTTTTGGTTTTCATACTGAGATTCAAAGTTCATACATTGGTGGTTTTGGAAGAGCTAACTTCCCCAGAAATTCCACACACTCCTATGGGGAAAAGAATTGGAAGCAGGCACTCAAGTGTCTGTATACCAGTATTCAATGGTCAAAAGGCAGAAATAGCCCAAAATGAGTGGATAAATGAAATGAAATGTATGTATACAGTGGGATATTATTTGGCCCATAAAGGAATGACATTTTGGTACCTGCTACAATGATGTAGCTTGACAGTATACTAATAAGCCAGACATATCTAGAATAGGTGGGATGGTGTCTTGGTTACTTTTCTCTCGTTGCTGAGACAAAATACCCAACGCCCAAAATTAAGGAAGGAAAGGTTTATTTAGCTCCCAGTTGGTGGAGGTTTCAGTCTGTACTTGGCTGGCTCCAAGGCAAAGGATAGCAAAGCAACAAGAGCTAAGGAGGGAATGGCAGCTCCTGCAAGCCTTTTTCCCTCCCTTATATTGTGAGAAGGCTACCCCCACCCAGGGGGTGGCGCTCACATAGGTAACCTTCTAAACTTCTCACATTGACACAATGAACAACATCCTAGAGCAGAAGGGGCGTGTCCCTTTCACCCCAGGATGTAGAACTGCTGAGTCACTTAGCCAAACCCCTAGACTCCTCAAGTTGACACAATATATCAACCTCAACAGATGGGGATATAGCTCAGTGGTACAGCGCCTGCCTGGCAAGCACAAGGTCCTGAGTTCGACTGCCAGCACCAGAAACAAGCAAAGAAATTTAGAATAGGCAAAAATCACAGAAACAGAATAGGTATTACCAAGGACTGGGGAAAGGCAGATATAGAGAGGTACTGTCTGTCAGATACAGAAGTTTTTTGGAGTGACTAAAAACAATTCTGGAGCTGGGCATGGTGGCCATGCCTACAATCCCAGCACTCGGAAGGCTGAAGCAGGAGGATGGCTGCAAGTTTGAGAATAGCCTGGGTCACATAGTGAGTTTCAGGCCAGCATGAACTGCGTAGGGAGACCCTATCTCAAAACAAACCAAAACCAAAAATATTCTAGAAGTAGAAGTAGTAGTTACATTTTTTAGTGTACTTAGTATCATTAACTTGCACACTTAAAATTGGTAAAATGAGTACGAAGTTTCA
Source organism: Chinchilla lanigera (assembly GCF_000276665.1). Classification (NCBI taxonomy): domain Eukaryota; kingdom Metazoa; phylum Chordata; class Mammalia; order Rodentia; family Chinchillidae; genus Chinchilla; species Chinchilla lanigera. Next base: position 7,780,195 of record NW_004955484.1, read on the forward strand.
GTTTGAGATGAAAAGGTTCTGAAGATGGATAGTGTGAATGGCTGTGTGGTGATGACGTACTTAATCACGTTGCACTATATAGTCACAAATAGCTAAAATGGTAAATTGTTTTATTTACCTATAATTCTTTAAAAAGTGATCAAAGCCAGGTGTGATGGCATATGCCTGTAATCCCAGCACTCATAAGACAGAGGTCAGCCTGAACTACATAGCCAGTCTGTCTCAAAAATAAAATACCAAAAGAAGGAAAACCACAGTCATCTGGCAGAAAAAAAGTTGGAGACCTATTCCAGGGTTTCTCAGCAGCTCTACTGACACTTTGGGTTGGATAACTCCTTGCTGTGCAGCTGTCCTGTGCACCCACTGCAGATGTTAAATAGCACCCCCAGCCTTGACTCGATGTCAGTAACACCTCCCATCTATTGCCAGAGATGGCCAAATGTCCCCCGGGGGTGGAAGGAGGCGCAAAGCTCTTCAGCAGAGACTCACGGGCCGACTAGATAAACTAGCACTGTGGGACACTTTGCTTCAGCCCAGTGGGGCAGCCCCCCGAGTCTGCCACTGAACTTACGTTTCTGGTTTCAGGCCACAAAGAGCCTTCCGGTACAGTGGCCTAGGGAGTGTGGCTGAAAGTTCGGGAGAACTCAGTTCAGCCTGAGGTTTTCATTTCTGTGCTTTGACGGAGCTCACCTCCTTCATCCTCTTTGGAATTCCGGTGGGGTCAAATCAGACAAGTTTGACAATGGTTTAACAAAACTCTTTAATAAAATTTATAAAAATGCATCACCTTTGCAAATACTTTTCTCAGCCTAAATTGTTTTCCTTCTCCCCTCCCAAAGAAAATACAAAATTATTAGCACCCACACACATTTACACTCAAAACTACAATGACATTCTCTTCACCCAACTACATTAGATACAGTTTAAACTGCAGAAAAATCAAGATAATTCCAACAACTGATTACAGACATGACTTTTTTTCTTCCTCAGTTAACAGCAAAGCAATTTCAAAGAACTCTTTCCTGCGGTAGCCAACAGTTGAAATTTGAATTTAAAAAAAAAAATTTAAATCAAGGTTCCTTTTTTTTTTTTTTTTGAGACAGGGTCTCAACCATGCAGTACAGGCTGGCACTGAACTCACTATGGAGCCAGGCTGGCCTCAAACTCATGGCAATCCTCCTGACTCAGCCTCCCCAGTGCTGGGATTACTGGTGTGTGCCACCACTCCCAGCCTTCCCCTTTCTTAACATCCATTAGGGCAGTATTTTCTTTCTTCTCCTAATAAAAAAAGTTGGACTTTCCAATATTCTATCTTCTGTACACACTTGGAATCGGGCATCTATGTCCAGATTGGCCAGCATTTTTTTCTAGATACCATCAAAAGCAGGCAGTTGGAGACATTGGGCTTTTGGGTACAGACCATCTCAACACGTCGCGATTCCGCTGTTCTTCCAGGATGTTCAAGGAAAGAGGCTGGCCCACCTCAGCCATCCTCAACACCAACTTGCTAAATAGCCCAAAGCATGACGAGCCCTTCTGCTGTCTCTGTATTTCTTTGCTGTCTTTGGCTGTAGCACTATAGGCACTATTCTAACGGTCACGAATAAATAATCATGAAAAATGAAGTGGCACCTGAAAACTCACCATATTTTCTGATCAAGGCTCCTGATCTAGAACCAAAGTACCCCGCAATGACATCCACATAACAAACACTGACTCAGAATAAGTGAATGCGTAGATGTCCACTTCACTCCTAATAATACTCAGGAGATGGAAAGGAAAACCAACAAAGGTCTTTAGAGTACACAATACCCAGTCAAGACATGGCCAGACCAAGACACATGCCTGTCACCCTGAAAGAGCCCAGTGTTTTCTGCAGCAGAACTCGCATGTGTGGCAGGGCAACCCATTTCAGGGGTAAGCACGGAGATCAGGACACAGGGCACCAGTGCAGCGATGAGCGGGTGGGGAAGGAGGCACTCGATTCTAAAAAAACCAATTTAAAAAACATATACATACACAACAACATCTTACCTTCAGCCTTCCTTTTAAACATGAAACAAATCCCCTTAAGGAAATCTGTAAGTCACTAGCAGAAACAAACTTATTTTATTTATTTGTTGGCTGGTTGGCTGGTTGGTTGGTTTTTGTTTTTTTTGAGAGAGGGTCTATGTGGTTCAGATTGACCTTGAACTCACTATGTAACCCAGGCTGGCCTTGAACTCACAGCGATCCTCCCGCTTCAGCCTCCTGAGTGCTGGGATTACAGGTGTGCGCCACCAGGCCTGGCAGCTAGCAGAAACTTCTGAGGCTGAAATTGTTCTTTGAAATATCAAAATTCCAGGAGCTTTGGAACCTTATTATTATATACAGATTATAGGAGGGGGAAAAAGATTTCATTAAGTCAAAACCTTCCTAACACACACAAAATAGAGATACGAAGGAGAAACCATAACTATCTGAACTGCATAATGGATCAGTTTTGGTCGCAGAAGTTCATCTCAAGGGGAAGGAGCTGGAAATCACCAGGAACGTCGTCGTTCTGCATTTCGCACTGCTCAAGTCTCTCAAGTCCCCTCAGTCGTCCTCGCCCCCTCCGTACATGTCCGCCAGCTTCTTGAAGCGATTGCCCCACTCGTTCAGGTAGTCATAGTCCTGGTCCTGGTCTGACTCGGAGGAGTTCAGGGAGCTCAGGCTAGCAGCTTCGGACCCACTCCCTTCGTAGTCGAACACAAGCAGAGAGTCGTAAGGGGGCGCCGTGGGGTCACTGTCAGCCGCCTTTAGGTTCTAAAGAAGGACAACCGGATGTTTCAGTGAAAGGAACAGCACAGCATTCAGCAGAGGCCAGATGTCTCCTTGCGGTGCCTCAGGTGACGTGTGAGGTGTGACCGACCGTGCGCCACACCGCGGGACACCAGGGCGCAGTTAACACCAACAAGGCACATTTGTACAGACTGGCACAGTGGGGTGGACAGGGATCTCAACTGATTGAAATCCCTCCCTTTGCCAGGTCCTGGGTTAAGTGCCCAGCCCAGCAAAAAAAGATGGACACGATTTTTAAAAATTGTTTGTACATGCACATAACATACTTTAATCATTCCCCCCAGGATGCCACTGCCCCGCCCTCCTGCGGTCTCACATTCGGGAGGGAGGGGATTTATCAGTGTGATAGTATACTAGCTGTTTTTTGTTTGTTTGTTTGTTTTTGTTTTTTTTCCGGGACCGGGAATCGAACTCACGACCTCCCGCTTGCCAGGCAGGTGCTGTGCTGCTGAGCTAAATCCCCAGCAATGATAGTGTACTTTGTCCTCTTCCCCCCTTCTATTACCTGCCCTCACCCCGACCCCCAGGATATACTGCTGAGGAAAAAAGAAAGTTACAGGATGCTTCCCCGCTAAACCAAATGATAAATTTCATGTAAGCAGGGAGAAATAGGGACCAGCAGGATAGGGCACCTGCAAAGCAGGGTAGGGGGTCTCAGGTCAGCAACCAGGATGGGCACAGAACAGCTGTACTGGTGCATATGAACTGTGCTTTAGCCCAAAAAATCTAGAAGGCCAGATGCCCAACTATCGATATTAAAAGTTAACTCCAGGGAATAGAGTTTAAAGAACTGAGGAAGGACTTCCTTGTTCTTTATATATATGTACATTTTAAAATTTATATTTTGAAGATAGTAAGCATATTACTTGATAATTAAAACAATTACAAATAAATGTGATAGCTCGTACATGAATGTGAATGGAAGGATCGAGATCCATGTGTATCAAAGAGAGGTGGAGAAAATGGTCCTTCCTGCTCTTCAAGGGTCCAGTGGTCTGAATGGACATGGGTTGCTTACTCCCAGTGCTGTGTGCTCCATACAACTCCCAGTGACAGAAACTTCCACAGAGGACAAAAACAAAACCAGCCTCTAAACCAGGTATACTGGCACACGCCCATATTCCCAGCCATCTTGGAGGCTGAGGCAGGAGGACCCCAGGTTTGAACTCAGCTTGGATAACTCACTTACAAAAACCCTGTCTGAAAAAAAAAGAGAAAGAAAAAGGGAGGTGGGGTGGGCTGGGAATGTAGCTCCGTGTGAAATCCCCAGGACTGAAAAACAAGAGAAAATAGCCCTACCTGGACTGATAGTGTAGGGGCCACTAGACTATCACACAAGTCCTGAAAGGAATTCCAATACCTGACCAAATAAATCCTGTCCCCTACTCCCTTACTGGGTGCGGTGTTCACCACTCTCAGTTCTTTCTCGGGTTATCCTGAGCTAGTCAACTTATGCCTTTTTTAAAGAAAATTTATGCCTTTTTTATTATCCCCTGCATGTAGAGACAACCCTGTGACACTTTGGCCAATAACATTTTAGGCAAATTCCCTTCTTGAATAAGAAGGCAGTACCTTAGAAGATGATAGATTTTTGTCCTCTGCTCCATACTTCCTGTTTTTTCCAAATGAAATACAGACCTAGGGCCTGGAAGTGTGGCAGCCATTTTGTGATCATGAGGCAACAAACATGAGAACAAGGGTCTGTAAACTAAGATGGGGGCACAGCCAAATGCACCAGCCTAGACTGCTTACTCCAGCCTTTTACTTACATGAGGTGAATCTACGCCTAATTTGTTTAAGCTTCTCCATTCAGAGCCAAATGTATTTCTGACATATACTATGTGGGTGCTGTCTTTCTGGCCCTCAGGTACTGTGATAGATATTTAACATCATATCCCAATCTACTGTGCAATGCAGGGGAACTCATCAATGAAATAAAAACTGAATTTACTCTGGGGTATAGCTCAGTGACACAGCGCCTGCCTGGCAAGCGCAAGGTCCTGAGTTCAATTCCTGGTACCACAATAAAAACAAACAAACAAAAAACTGAATTTACTTGGCATCTCTTTAGTTTCATTTCTAGATCCATTAAATTCCTTCAAGAATGTCTTGGTTCTGTCATGCTGACTTGGCAAATTCACAGAGATCAACTCAAAGTGCTATTAGTTCTGAAATCCAGATGGGACACAAACAAAAAGTAGGGCTCAGGGATTGGAAACACTGAACCTATGGTAGAGAGAAGAATCTAAAGGTTCTTTTTTTTTTTTCCTTTTTTTTTTTTTTTTTTTGCTCCTGAGTTTTTGAGTTATATGCTTTGGCTTTTGACTTTGCTTACTTACTTCATCAATAAAATTCCCAATTTCGTCAGGGTTGGCAGGGCGGGGACGATACTGGGGCACACTCATGAGGGTCGGTGCGACGTCATTGCGCGTCACTTCAGGCCGAGCGTCCAGGCCCCTGTGCAACTGGCTCAAGTCAAAATCCTTTAGAGAAATGATAAAAATACGAGAGTCAAAGAGTCAGTCACATCCACAGCCTTGTTTGCTTTGTGGATTACAGTATTACATTACGTGCGGACTGCCAACTGAATACTCTTCATCAGCATGTGCCCAAGTTACTAACAAATGACAGTTTTAAAATTAGGAGTCTCTCAAGTAGCACTGGAAGAAAATATAGCTCCAAAGGAGCAGCATCTGTGGGTACACACATAAACTGCTATGTCTTACTCTTCATAGACCCTGGCTTTTAGGTTATTATTCAAATGCACCAGTTCTTACCTGGGTGCAGAATATAGCTGGTCAAAATCAGCTGTGTTGCTGTTGCTGCTGAATTTGGCCAAAGGCAATGTCTAGGGCCTTAAAAAAAAATAATAGAAAAGGCCGGGGATGTAGCTCAGCGGCACAGCGCCTGCCTGGCATGTGC
>NW_004955484.1:7786329-7795959 GCF_000276665.1 Chinchilla lanigera
CAGTCACCTCCCTGAAGTTAATATATGTAGTGAAACATAGCAGACAATGACACATGAATGCAAGTGAGGCCTTCAAATAAATTTCAGATCAATCTTAAAATTAATCATTGTTGAGCTGGGTATGGTGGCGCACACCTATAATCCCGGTACTTGGGAGGCTGAGGCAGGATGATCAAGAGTTCAAGACCAATCTGAGCTACATAGTGAGAACCTGTCTGAAACCACCCCCCCAAAAAAACCCCACCAACCCCTCCTCCCCAAACCAATCGTCATTTCCCAAAATCTAGAACAAAGCATTCCAGGTTGGGGAAAGAGTAGGGGAAAAGACCCTGGGTGCAGGAGCATGCCTAGTATGATTGAGGAGAGGCGAATGAAGCAGGAAGGAGCTGTGGATGGGAAGAGCATGTAGGCCACTGTAAGGACTTTAGCTTTGACTTGGAGTGAGATGAGGCCGTGGGAGGTTTATTAGCAGGGCTGCTGGCTCAGCCTAAATGTGACTGATGCCTGCCTATTACCATTTATCAGTTATGGGAGGTGATACCCTCCCATCAGGGTATCACCTGATACACTCCCTGTCTTCACATAAAATTGTGTAAGCAAGCTTTAAACTCTTCAGATTATCTTGACATATACTTAACTTAAAAATGAATATTATTCATTGGGAATGAACAAAAATGGGATTCTGTGTATTTTTTTTTTTTTTTTAATAGGTACATTTGCCCAAGTGGTGTAAACTTGGGCAGACTTCTTAGAGGTATTCAGCCTATTGTTGTTTCTAAATCAGAAAGAAGCTGGAGACCTTATCCAGAGAAATAATACAATTTCTTGTTCATGACTGGTTTTTTTTTTTGGAACCGGGAATCGAACTCAGGATCTCACACTTGCCAGGCACACGCCATACCGCTGGGCTACATCCCCGGCCCTGATCATGATTCACTGACAGACACACTGGGCAGGAGCTACTGTGCCATTGTCCATGGCCTGTCTGTGTCCGGGGAATATGGCACCGAACAAGACAGCATAAACACAAATATCTGACTTAGAGCCATAGCAAAGTTATGGTTTATAAAGGGACGCTTCCAAAGGGAGTTACCAAAAACCCAGTACCCCGAGGACCTGACACAAAGCCAGGCACAAGGCAGGAATCAGCAAGCAAATATCATTGAAAAACATAAAAAGCTACAGCTCTCCCAGTGTTTCTCTAGCACATTTTTGCCCTTAAGCAACAAGAAGTTGGACACCTGAATTTTGGCACTATTTCTGCTTTAAATTTCATTTACATCCTCCCAAACCATGACCACCATGTTTAATGAAATACACTTATAGCAAAATTAGGTAATTCTATCTTAAAACATTTCCTTTAAGTATAACTGTAATTTCCAAGATGATCCTCAGAGTCCTGGGAAAGTGTTAGTATCCACTATCTCAAACGCAGACCAGAGCTGGGCATGGCAGAACATGCCTGTAATCCCAGCGCCCAGGAGTCTGAGGTAGGAGGATCACCATGAACTTGAGGCCAGCCTGGGCTACATAGTGAGTTCAGGGCCAATTTGAGCTACAAAATAACACCCTGTCTCAAAGCAAGCAAGCAAGCAAGCAAACAAGCAAGCAAGCAAACAGGCCAGCCCACTCAAACATAATTTGACCAGAATGAGGGCAGGGAGAGCTTAGTGTCACTACATCCAAAATGATGACAGACATGGTAAATTAATCTAACACCATGGCAATAAAGTTATATAAACCCGAAGAATAAAAATCCAGTAAGCTCGCTGAATTCTCAATAGTATCTTCTTCCTCTTCAACTTTTCAAGGACCCTAGCAGAAAGAAGAAGGAAACGGGACACCCAGAAAACCGTTCTGAGGGCTGGAAGATATGCCTCCAGTCTACTGGCGCGGACTTGCGGGTCAGTAGCACCTGTGCTCAAACTAAACTCAAGGCCCAGAGTTGTCCCCAGTGCTCCCTCCAACACTCATCTTGCACTCCTGTCGGCCTTCTTTCTGCCATACACAGAATCCACGCAGGCTTCTCTCTGTGCCTTCGCTGCGTGGGAACGCTTCCAAATGCTCTTCTGCCAAAGCAGTTCTACCAGCCCCTATGGCGCTACCACCTACATCGTCCACGAGACTCAGTCTCGGCCCTCCCCTGACCGCATGTGTGACCCAACCCTGTGGGTCTCTCATTAGATAGGGAGGCATCTGCAAGGATTTCTAGTTGACTTGCCATCGCTCGCTTTTAGAAATTGTAACAGCATCTGCATCAACCTTGGGGCTCACGCTACAGGCAGGCTCCGGAGACATCAGTTTGGGAGCACGGCAGAAACTGCTATTTCTTCCCCTGGGGCCCTTTTCTTCTTTATCCTTTCAGTTGCTGACACTGCTCACAACACACTCCATTCCTACTGCCTACCAAACTTTCATTGGGAGGGTGGTCACCCAGGGAGGACTGGGAGTGTCCAGACTCCCTTAAAGCTCAGTGTGGCCATATTTGGGCCAATGGGATGTTGCTAGCTTTTTTTGTTTGTTTGTTTGTTTGAGATGGGGTAATTCTATGTAGTTCAGGCTGGTCTTGAACTCACTATCTAGGCCCAGGTTGGCCTCAAATTCATGGTGAACTCCTGCCTCAGCCTCCTGAGTGTTGGGATTAGAGGTGTGTAATGCCATCCCTGGTTGGATGTGGCTAGCTTTTTTTTTTTTCCAGTCTTTTTTTTTTTTTTTCTTTTTAAGACCAGGTCTTACTATGCAGCTCAAGCTGGCCTTGAGCTCACTTTGTAGCCCAGGCCGGACTCAAACTTGTTGCAATCCTCCTGTCTCAGCCTCCCGAGTGCTGGGATTACAGGATGTGCCACCACACTCGGTGGGATGTGGCTAGCTTTGACTGTGCTGATGAGGACAGTATTCCATGAGTGGGCCAAGGACCCACAACATTAACATAACTTGGAAGTTAGTTAAAAACACAGAATCTGAAATCCCTTGTCAGACCTCTGGATCAAAATTCCCACCTCACTGAGAAGCAAGGTGATGGCACCTTCCAGTCTTGGACTATATACCTCTCAAATGTTCAGCAGGAAAGAGTCTCTCGTTTCTATTTAACTTATACCCTAACTAAAAGTCACTGAGGAAGTAAAGCTCCCCACCTTAGAAGTCCAAGCTGAAACAGCTGCCGCTTATACTTACTTAGCAAAGCAAGGATTCCTCCGAGAATCCCCAGGATGGCAGGAACCTGCAGCCCCGCCTCCGCGTAATTTGCCCTCACACAATTGCTGACAGTCCCTTCACAGTCACACACGCCGACATCCAGAGTGGTCACCTGGTCTTTGTTCTGGTTATCAATGAGCTTGAGATTGATTTTGTAGTCACCCACCTCCATGGTTTTCTTGGGCTTCAAGATGAGAGACTCTTGGGCTAAGAAAAGCAAAACAAATAATGAAACCAAGAGAGGGGCAAAGAGAAGCTCATCCTCCACTAAAACTGTGAGGAAACTAAAGACTTCCCAAAGCTGAGAGGAGTGACGAGAGCTGGCATGAGGTTTAGACTGGTAGGCAGTATGTCCTACAGCTGAACACCAGGAAAGGAGAGGGCCCTTTGCTGCACTACCCCAACCATGAAAGGAGTGAGGAACAAATACGGAAGGGCAGGGGCGGCATCTGGAGTTGGAAGGAAACTTCAGAAGTGGGATCAGCAGAAGGAGAGGCACAGCAGGCAGAGGCAAGATCCTGAAATAAAGCTGAAGGCTCACTGGCATCACTGTACTCGATGGTCCAGTTGACACTCGCCCCGTGTGTGAGCTCGGCCGTGAAGGGGGAGGTGTTGGGGGGCAGATCTGGATCGATGATGTGTATGGTGTGAGGCTGCGGATCCCTCTGGCAGAAGTGCATGTTTCGGGGCTCTGGGATAGGGGCGTTGTCATTCACGTCGGAGAGGAACAAGAGGAGGGTTCCCGTTCCAGTGGCAATTGGAGAACCTGACAGAAAACACAGAGGAAGTGTCACAGCGCAGGAACGTGAACGACATCTCCTTAGCTCCCAGCGGACCAAATCTCGTCCTAGCTCATCAGGGAACCCGCCCCAGACCCTGTTCCACCCCACACTTCTTTGAAATCCTGACAGCAGCCAGCACATGGAGGCAGACAAGATGGAGCACTCGAGAAACCATGATCAATATTAGTGTGTGATAGGGAAGCAACAACAACAGAGAGACTCCTTAAACCTGAAAATACTTATGCCAGAATGGTATAAGCTGTCACTTCTTTAAACTTTTCTTTGATCATGTGGCTTTTAACAAATGTGCATGTCTTGTGTGTGTGTACGTGTGTGTGCGTGTGTGCACACACGCAATGCTGGGGTTTGAACCTAGGGCCTTGCAGAGTATGTCATTTAAAATTAGCTTTACACACACACATACACTTTTTTTTTTAATGAGCTAATAGATTTTCTGAAGAAATTTCACTCTCCTTAGACGATCTATGAAAAGGTATGCAAGGTCCGGGAGTGTGGTTCTGCGGTAGAGTAGCACTTGCCTAGCACGTACAAGGCCCTAGGTTCAATCCTCTGCACCAAAAAGGGAAGGAAAAGAAGGTAATTTTCCCTGTAGTCCCAGAACTCAGGAGGCTGAGAAAGGAGGACGGCCGCAAGTTTAAGGCCAGCCTTGGACTATATAGTGAATTCAAGGCCAGTCTGAACTACATATCAAGACTCTGTCTCAAAAAACCAAAAAGAAAAAAAGAAAATAAAGTCATTCTACTTCCAAACATTTGTTAAGGGAAATGCTTTTCTCTTTTTTTTGAGACAGGGTCTTGCTCTGTAGTCCAGGTTGGCTTTGAACTCACTATGTAGCCTAGGCTGGCCTCGAACTCAGTAATCCTCCTGCCCCAGCCTCCTGAGTGCTGGGATTATAGGCATGTGCCACCATGTCCAGCATCAGGGAAATTCTTGTGAAAAGAGGCATGCACTTGGCACTCATTGGAATAGGTGAGTGATTAAATCATGCTGTAAGCAGACAACATCATTATTAAAAAGAGATAGGTTGATAATGTGCAGTGGTGATCTGTATGCCCCAGGGAGGTGGTGGTGGTGTTACTGCTGGGAATCAAACTCAGGGCCTCATGCATATGCATGCTTAGGCAAGTGCTCTACCACTGAGCTATATATCTCCAGCCCCAATCTCTGTCATAAAGACATAATGTCAAATAATTTTTTTTTTTTTTTTTTTGCTGGGCATGGTGGTGCATACCTGTAATCCCAGTACTGAGGGAAGACAAGGTGGTTGGATCACAAGTTCAAGTTCTACCAGGGCAACTTACGAAAGCTGGGTTGCAAAATATAAAATAAAAAGGGCTAGGGATGTAGATCAAGGGTAGAGCTCATAAGTTGGATCCATAGGACTGGGGGGAATTATATTTCTTAAAATTTATTTAATTTTATTTTTACAGTGTTAGAAATTAAACCCAGGGCATTATATATGTTTTTTTGTTTTTCTTTTTTTTTTTTTTTTTTGTTTTTCTCCGGTACTGGGAACCGAACTCACGACCTTGCGCTTGCCAGGCAGGTGCTTTGCCGCTGAGCTAAATCCCCAGCCCCCGGCATTATATATGTTAAGCAAACACTATCACTAAGGTATACTCCCAGCCTCAAAACTAAAACATTATACATTATGTAGAATGTTGTTGATTAAACCAAATAAAAATATTACAAACTAATATAATAAATTATATTCCTTTAAAACACTTTTAAATTTTTGTTACTACATATTTGTAGTATGCAATAATTACCTTCATCTTGGGGACTTGGTACATGTACATGACACATATTAAATTTTTTTTTAAAATTCTTCTTCCCTTCCCTCCACCTCTTGGTCCCCTTCCCATTTGCAACAGATCTATCACCCCATTTTCTATTACCTTTTATTTTGCTCTACAACTTATTCATACTTTGGATTTCTCATATAAGAGAAACCATGCAATATTTCAGCTTGTGGACCTGATTTATGTCACCTAACAAGGTACATCCATTTTCCTATAAATGACTCATTTAGCCATTATTTATTTCTTCTTTTTTTTTTTTTTTGAGACAGGGTCTCATTATGCAGTGCAGGCTGGCCTTGAGCTCACTTTGTAGCCCAGGCTGGTCTTGAACTCGCAACAATCCTCCTGCCTCAGCCTCCTGAATGCTGGGATTACAGGCATGAGCCACCACACCCAGTTTAGCCTTTATAACAGAATAGTACTCCACTGGGTATAAAGAGCACATTTCCTTTATCCATTCATCTATGGATGAACATATTTCTATAGCTATCCAAATGTATTCAAATATACAGAAAGCCTGGAAGGATTCAGAATTGATGGTGACAAAAAGGACAGCCCTTATACTGCATGTGGTAGAGACTATTCTAGGTATATTTGCATAAATTAATTCCTTTAATCCAGTTTGCATTATCATTTTATCAGATAAAGGAAATGATGGACATAAAAATTAAGTAGCAAGCCCAAGGTCAAACAGATATTAAGCCGTGGACCTGGGACAGAAACCCAGGTTCCTGTAGGGAAAGAGCAGGGCTCAGGTGTAGACAACCACAGGTGAAAAAGAATTTCAACTTGACCCAAATTATTCTGGGCACTGAGATGTTGAACACGGAGTATACATTTGTTTAAACATTAAAAAAAAAAAAAAAAAAAAAGACTGAACTCAGGTCTCTAGTAGGACAGGGGCAAAGGAGCCAAGCCGGGCAGGAGGCCGAGGCAGCCCAGGCCACACAGGTGTCCCTACCGTTGTCAATGGCGATGATGAGGGCTGTGTACGTGCTGTTCTTCACATGCTCAAAGGCCTCTCTGTCCAGCTCAGCCCGAGTGGAAATGGCACCAGTGTCCGGATTAATCTCCAACCAGTTGGCAGTGTCCCTCCAAATCCGATACCTGAAAAGGCACAAGCTCTGGTTAGGAGGGGGACAGCAAACAGCGTTGAGCTGAAGAAGGCCGAGGTTTCTGTTCCTCTGTAGAGTTACTTCCAGCGTTTTTGTTTGTTTGGACTTTTTGTTTGTTGGTTTTGGGGGGTACTGGAGACTGAACCCAGGGAGCCTCACACAAGCTGGGTAAGGGCTATACCACTGAGTGACACACCCAGTCCTTTTTAAAATTTTTATTCTGAGACAGGGTTTTTGCATGGTGGCCTCAAATTGGCCACCCTTCTGCCTCAGCCTCCAGAGGAGGTTGGATTATAGCTGTGCACTACCACACCTACTCTTTTTTTTTTTTTTTTTTTTTTTTTTCCGGTACCAGGAACCGAACTCACGACCTTGCGCTTGCCACGCAGGCGCTTTTGCCGCTGAGCTAAATCCCCAGCCCCTACACCTACTCTTAACATTTTAATTTTTTTCTTTTTTGGTTTTGTTGAGACAAGGTCTCACTATGCAGTCCAGGTTGGCCTTGAACTTGAGATCCTCTTACCTCAGCTTCCCAAGTGCTCGGATTATTGGCATGTGCCGCCATGCTTGGCCCAGAGTTCTTAGCTTGAAGTTTATCAGTCCCATACAAGAGTTGCCAGAATAGTATGATAACCATACATACATGTACCCTTCACCTATACTTACTCTTTTCTGCTTGTTGGGGTGCTGTGGATTGAGCCTATAGCTTTGCCCATGCTAGGGAGCTATTCTAACCACTGAGCTACATCCCCAGACACTGACTTACCCACTGTTAATATTTTCCCACACTTACTTTCTCAACCTGTATGTTAACACAAACAAGGAGGAGTTTAATCACAGCCCTCTCTTTGAAGAGAATGAACGGTACTCAGATTGTTCTTCAGTGATGTAATGGATCTCACTTGCCATTTGGCTGGCATGTCTCTAGTTTCCATGAACTTAGAACCACTCCTTAGCTTTACTTTTCTTTTTTGACCTGAATATTCTGGGAATGTGTAAGCCAGTTGTTTTATAAATGGTCCCCAACTGGGGTTTTGTTTGATTATTCACTTATAATTAGATCCAGGTTATCCTTTTGGGGATGGTGTGGGGTATCTTCCTTGGTATATTAGGAGGCACATGACATCGGTCTTTTTTTGGAGGGGAGGAGTAATGTTAACTTTCACCACTTGGATAAGAAAAGACTACTACAGTAAAGGCACCTCTTCCCCCTTTTTAATTAATCTATAATCTGACAGGAGGTAATCTGAGAATATCTTGTTCACCCACTAACTTTCTCTTTTCCTCCCTTCCTTCCCTTCTTTTCTCTTCCCTTCCTTCCTTCCTTGACAGGGTCCTGCTATGTATTCTAGGCTGACCTCCAACTTGCTATGTAGCCCAAACTGGCCTTGGTAACCTTCCTGCCTCATCCTCCTGAGTTCTGGGATTAAAGGTGTGTACCACCATGCCTAATTTCACCTAATGAATTTAGCCTCTAAGAATAATTTTTCCCCAAATCAATGCTTACTATTACTATATATAGCGGTAATAATAGTAATTGCTACACTTGGCAGTTCTTACTTATTTGTAAAAGCAGGGTCCAGCAGACTAGTTGCCCCAAAGTTACAGTTCTCAAAGGTGACAAGAGCCCCACTTCTGGCCATTAACATCTGGAGATTTAGGGCACTGCACTGATGTGGAAATGGGTTGCACTATTGGTGTCTAATGATAAAAGACAGGGAAGGTAAATCTCTTTCTGGATTTAACAGCAAAAGAAGCTTTATTTGCAATGGCAGAGAATCCTATTAAGCCACACCTTATCAGGAATGTTGGATAAAAACAGTGAATCAGAAAAATTAAAGGCATGAAAATCAGAACACTGCCCATTTTTCTATCAGGGTCATGCAAAGGCTCAGAAAGAGAAATTAAGAAATGTAAGAAGGAAAGCACTCTGGAGAGCTATGCGCTTGTCCTTACTTCCTTAGAAATACAAAGCTATGAATTGCATGTAGTGGTCTTTGGCCCGGGGATAAGGGTCTCTGCAAATACTATTAAGGCCTCTTCCTCGAACTTGTCCAAAGAGATGCTTTAAACTACCTACTTCATGACTGTGAGCTAGGTTAGCAGCCCAGCCTGGACATCATCCAACCCAAAGCTTCATCACTGAACATTTTATGTTACTGTCTTTCACTTTTCATCATTCTTTAAACTTTTATTACAAATGCATCTTGAGAGAGAGAGAGAGAACAAAACAAAATGAAAACATTGTACCAACCTTACATTTTGGACCACCTAGAAGTATCCCCTGGGTTAAGAGCAGTATATTGACTACCTGTCCAAATTTAGAGTATTTCAAAGCAAAATGTTGTAGCTGATTGGTGTGTTTTCAACATCTCTGGCCAGAACTGACATTACAGAGGTGGTTTCAAGTCTAAAAAGACCGCCACTTTTATGAATTAAGATACATTCCTATACCTGCGCACGGTAGGGCATACCTATGGTCTCAGCTGCTCAGGGCTGAGAGACAGGAGGATTACTTGGAGGAACAGGAGGATTACAGGAGGAACACCCAGGTGTTCGTGGTCAGTCTGGGCAATAAAATGAGCCCCTGTCTCAAACAACAAACCTCCAAATCACATCCCAACTATACTGCAAGAACTCAAGGAGAAAAGTTATATTAAACCTAGAGTGGTCAACAATGGAAGGAAGGGGAAAGATGTCGGGATATAGATAAAA
>NW_004955484.1:7796144-7804977 GCF_000276665.1 Chinchilla lanigera
GAACTAAATGTAGTCATGGAGTTTATAACAATGTTTTGGTCAACAACAAACGGCATTCATGACAGTGCTTCCATGAGATTATGCTGCCTAGTGGTGTAGTGAGAAAATAGGCCAAGGGCACATTTCTCAGAATGTACCCTCGTTACTGACACATGACTGTGATAGAGCAGATGGGAGGAAGGACAGACAGACAGAAAGAGAATAAATACCTAACAATACCCAGTTGCTGCAGGTCAGTCAAGGAACCCTCACACTTACGTAATCTTCTGTTCCATAAATGCATCTGGCTCCCGAGCCGTGTAGGATGTGATTTCCAAGCCCACCCCAAAGTCTTCTGGTACTTCTACCCTTTTTTCAGGGGGTACAAAGATGGGGGCTTCATTGATGTCCAGCACATCTACAGTGACAGTGGCCGTGGAGGTCTGAAGAATCACTTCAAAGGGGACCGCATTTGTTGCCGTCACATGTAGAATGTATTGCTGTTTGGCCTCAAAATCCAAGCCCTAGAGAGCAGAAAAAATAAGGTTAAAAAAATAAAATACAAACCAGGCGTGGTGGCACACACCTGTAATCCCAGCCCTTGAAAGGCTGAGGCAGGAAGATCACCATGAATTCGAGGCCAACCTGGTTTAAGTGAGTTTAAGTCCAGCTGGAACTACATAGCAAAACGTTGCCTCAAGACAGCCAAAAAGAAATGAACAAAACAAAACACAAAGGGGGACTGGGGATTTAGCTTAGCGGCACAGCGCCTGCCTGGCAAGCGCAAGGTTGTGAGTTCAATTCCCGGTACCAGAGAAAAACCAAAACAAAAAGAACCAAAACACAAAGGGATGGGAGGAGCGGGCATAGCTCAGTGGTAGAGTATTTGCCTTACATAGCAAGTTTGATCCCTAGCACCATATCAAAAATAAATAAATAAAAGAAACATTTCATGTTAATATTTTAAAAACTTTTTAAAATCCTTAACTATTGGTTTGGTTTGGTAACATACCAGTGGTCCTCAAACATGTCTACTCACTTGCTAAAGAGGAAGTGAAAGCTTGGAAGCCAGGCCAGGCAACCATTAACTCAGACTAACTTCAGCAACTCACCCAACATCTTAGGCTTCAAGTTTCCAGAACATTTTCCAAAAAAGTTGTATTTGCACCACTTCTAAAGTAGTCCAGCAGCCAGGCGTGGTGGTGCATACCTATAATCCCAGCACTCAGGAGGCTGAGGCAGGAGAATCGCTGTGATTTCGTGGCCAGCCTGGGCTACAAAGTGAGTTCAAGGTCAGCCTGAACTGCATAGTGAGACCCTGTCTCAAAAAGACAAAAAGCCCAGCAAAGTAGCCAAAGGCCAGTAAGCCATGTTTCCTCTCGTTGCAAAATGGGAAGGGAATTGGGAAAGGTAAAATGTTCCTGGGAAAGAGCCTATTAAAGCACGAGTGTTATGGTTGATGCATTGTGTCAACTTGGAAGTCTAGAGGTTTGGCTAAGTGACTCAGCAGGGAGCCAGGGTGCTTACTTCATATACATCCTGAGCCTATGCAAGAAGAGGGCGTGGAGATTATGTGACAGCCACATGCCCCCTGGGTGGGGGTAGCCTGTTTACAAAATAAGGGAGAAAAAGAGGCTGCTTGCCACCATTCCTCCCTTTTGCTCTTGTTGTTTTTGCTGTGTTCTGCGGCCGGAAACATCTGCCCTCTGCCATGTGCCACTCTGCCTTGGAGCCAGCCAAGTATAGACTAAAACCTCCACAAACTGTGAGCTAAATAAACCTTTCCTTCCTTAATTTTGGGCGTTGGGTATTTTGTCTCAGCAACAAAAAAAAAAGTAACTAAGACAACGAGGTACTTCCATTTCAATTTGAATAAAGTCCCGCAAACCCCACGAGGTGAATCCACCAGTGTAGGAAAACTGCCCCTCTTCAACCCCTCCAGTGCTAATCTGCCTCTGAGAAGATGCTGGGGACAAGGGCGGGCCACCGCTGGGGTGTCGTGTTCGGCATCTTGCCAGGCACATACGCACCTTCGCTGTTTTGAGAATGCCGTTGTTGGTTTTTGGGTCTGTGACGACAATAAACTGCTTGTCAGGATCATTTACGACGGTGTACACGGCCTGCCATGCCGGGGTATTGGGGGCATCATCATCAGTCACTTGGAGCGTAGTGATGACCGCATCGGCCTCGTTCTCAGGCACCTGACCCTCGTACTGCAGAGCGAAGAGAAGACGGGTCACTGAGGATACCCTGATGCCAAGCGCAGAGGCCGGTCTCGGGCTAAAGGAATCCAGCCTGAGCCCAAGCCTGGAGCAGGTGACGGGCATGAGTCTTGGAGGAAGTCCCCGCAGTAGGAGTAGGGCCTCGTTTCCGGTCAGTGGGGCCCTAGTACTTATGAGCGTCCTCCACTGAAGCAGCCTTCCAAGGCCGTCACTGTCCCAGCTGCACAACGCATATGGCTCAGCCTCTGACCGTGATTCTTAGTCAAGTACGCTAAGGTTTAACCATTATTTTCCCCCAGCCCTCATCTCTTCTCTATCAATAATCTTCATAAAATAAATCTGGTCATTATAAGCTTCTGCTTAAAACCCTTTGACAATGTCCCCTCGTACTCAGAACAAATTCTAAAACTTTTACCCCAGCCTAGAAGGTCCTATAGGACCAGGCCTTATTTGGTTCACTACACTTTACTACTGGCTGTTTTTCAGTTCTTCCTGTGCGTGGAGCTGCTTCTTTATTCAGGGTCACACACTGCTGAGGATGCACTTCAGTCTTTGTCCCCACTCCCACCCATCCCATCTTTTCCTGACCATAACATTCACTAGCTAGCCTGAGGATGAGCTTTCAAAGAGCTCAATCATGAGCAGTTTTAAAACTCAGTTCATGAACTACAAAGGACCCTTCTTTGGACACCTTCTAAGGCACAGCAGAATTACCGTGGTTGGGTTGAAGATGGGAGGATTATCGTTGACGTCAGTCACTGTGATCACGGCCTTCGCTGTTGTGCTTAAGCCTTCGCCTTGAAGGTCAGCAGCCTGAACCTCCAGGGTATACGTGGGGTAACTCTGCAGATAGATCAAACACACTTAAGTCAGGACCAGTGCGAATGGCTACGTCAGGCGCAGCCCAGCCTCTTGCATGTATAAAACCAGAATATTTGACCATATGTTTAACTGCCAGTCTGTCTAGGCACCTAGGCAGAGAATCTTTTTTTTTTTTTCTTTTTGGTACCGGGAATTGAACTCAGGACCTTCCGCTTGCCAGGCAGGCGCTGTGCCACTGAGCTGTATTTCCAGCCCCTGGGCAGAGGATCTTTGAGCAGATGTTTAGATGCAAAGCTCAGACCACTACACTCACTGACCACTGGTCTTGGCAGAATTTTACACTGTCCATGGGACTTCACAAAAAAGCATTTGCCTTCAGCTCCCACTGAATCCTCCTGACCCCTGTACTGACCTCTCGGTCCAGCCCGGTGGTGACCACACTGATGACCCCTGTGATCCGGTTGATGGTAAACATTTGGCTGTGAGGCAGTGTGGGCTCCTGGCTGAGGATGGTATAAGCGATCTCGGCATTGTAGGTGTTAGGGTCATCTGCGTCAGTGGCTGAGACCTGCATCACAGATGTTCCTGGAAGCATGAGGGAACGGGAAGGTTATTAACGGTTATACTTTGGGAACTGCTCAGTGCTGCCCAGCCCCATTCTGCCCTGAGTGATGAAGGAGGGGCCCAGGAGATCTTTGTCACAGACACCTTGTTTTCTATTTGTAGAATTCTCACCAAATCGCCAGGGGAGGAAAAAAGCATTCCACCATGAACTGTGTTCAGAGAACTCAAACACATTTTTAGGTGGGAGTTGGAGGGGAAGAGGAGAGCTATGAATAAATAACCTCTAACTAAAACATCTTGCTACGTCTTTTACACTGAGTTGAATAGTGTATGAAGTAGGAAAGAATCCAGAATTCTTCAAAATTGGCTTCTCAGCCATAGCTTCATTAAGAATAGCTGTTAGAAACGTTGCCTTCAGGGTGGAAGAAAACACTTCTAACACATGACTGACAAAAGACCAGCATTCAGGACATCTAGGAAGTAGGAGCGGGGCACAGTGGCACCCAACTACAATGCGGGTATGCACAGACACACAGAGCGGCTTCTGAAGACATTGTATCCATAGAAAACCCCGACTTCAGTGACCTAAGCTCCAGACTCCAGCCCAAACACACTGCAGGCTCAAAGAATCCAAGTGTCTCTCTAGGCATCAGGCCCTTGGGACTGGACGTACCTGGAAGAGCACCTTCCATGACAGATCCCTCAAAGACCTCCTTGATGAACTGAGGCCTGTTGTCATTCTGATCTGTCACCGTGATCACAATCTCCATGGGATCCTCGACTGCGTTCCCATTCGACGACACAGCGTGAGACAAGAGCTGCGAGAAAGAAGGGAGGGTTACTCGGGCCCTGGTGAGGAAGAGGAGGTGTAGCGAGGGGGTCCCACCAGAGCAGTGGGTGCTATCTGCCCTCTACTCCTTCTTCCTGTGAGGTCCCAGTGCTGCGGTTTCAGTGAGACTATGATGAGTTAAGACCCATAGCCTGGACGGGGGACACCCACTGACATCCCGTTTCCCACAGAGAAGACTGGGGCATCAGAACTAGAGGCAAAGACAGAAGCTTAAAAGTATTCTTATTTTAGTCAGGCTGATGTTTGGCCTGGCCACTCCGGTCAAGTGCTTCTTCCAGATTTCCCTGCATTTAGCATCAGTGTATCACCTCCCTCTTTCCTAAACTCATGTTTTTACCTTGTCTCAGCTGTGGTTCTGGCTCCCCAGTATCATGACTATCCTCTTACTTTAAAGAACTTCCAGTTCCCAGAACAGACTTATGGGTAATGCATGAAAACTTTTATCACTGTTTTTTGGAGACAGAGTTTCACTATGTAGTCCAGGCTGGTCTTGAACTCACAGTGATCCTCCTGCCTCAGCCTCCTGAGTGCTGGGATTACAGGTGTGCATCACCATGCTCAGCATTTATCATTTTTAATAAGGAAAAAATTAATGCCAAATTTTCCCAGGTTCTCCTATCATTTCACCTTATCCATAGGTCAAGAGATAGCAAGTGAAGCTCCTCACATGCCATGGCATCTGCTCTGGGAATCCAATGGGCTGACCAAAAAACTTCTGGACAGATGTTACACCATGGTCAGCAAGCTTCCAAGATACTCACAGTGTAATTGGCAATTTTTTCTCTATCCAGAGGCTCTGTCACCATCAGCCATCCTGTTTCTCTTTCAATAATAAACACACCAACTGGGGGTGTGTCAGCTCCTTGGCCAGTGATGCTGTAGAAAACCTTAGTTTCTTTGTCCCTGTTGGATTTGATCTGAAGAAAAAGCAGAAAGAAATAGAATTGGCAAGATCATGATGCGGTATCATTTTCCTTTTTACACCTCGACCCTTCTCTGCCAAATTCTTCCCAGAGAAATAGAGAATTTTCTTCTCTACCTGAACCAGCCTTTTAGGAAATGGGCCTTTTTCATTTTCTGAGCAGCTGATGGGCGGGATAACCCAGTCTCTCTTCTGCCTTCTGAGACCATGGTGGAAATCGGGAAATTTGATCACCTCTATCTGTGTTCCAGGGGAATTGTCCTGAAAAGAAAGGAGACGAGGAACAAATGAGAAAACTCAAGAGAGAGAATATAGGTCTAAGAATCCAACTTACGTGGTCAGCATCCCAAACCTTCTGAGAGCAGTTACCGTTTTAACTTAACAACACATGCTTTTCTCGACAGATTATTTATACCTTCCCAAATGAACAGCCAAGACAAAAACCAATGAATCTCTTTGCCAGTTAGGAAGTGGAATGTCTCCCAGGGTAGCATTATTGGAAAGTGTTTAAAAATTTAGGGCAGTGGTGGCAACCCTACGGCACATGTGCTGCGAGGGGCTTGCAGAGCCTTCTCTGTCATACGTGAGCCTCGTCACCCCAGCATCATTCCAGCAGCCGAGCACTGTTTAATTGCAGTGTGTTGGAACTTGGTGATAAATAAGTGAGCTTTCGGTTACAGTTTGAGCGCTCAGTCTCTAAAAGGTTCTCCACCACTGCTTTAGGGGCTGGGGCTCAGCAACAGTCTTTAGATCCGCACTGGTGCCCCCTCAAAGTGTGCTGTAGGAGGTAAGCAGTTTGCTCTGCTACATGTTCCTGCCTTGCCATGTGGTGCCTTCATCAGGGGACCAAATTATTAGGGCCACTTGATCTTGAACTAGAACATCTGAAGCCACGAGCCAAAATAAAACTTTTCTCTTTATAAATTAATTGCTTCTGGTATTTTGTTACCAGGACAGAAAGATGACTGAAACAGCTACAAAATAAATATGTTTTCTTTTAACCCTTCTTAGTGTCCAGTAAAGGTAATCATGCATACACAGTTACAGGTTTGAGAGTTTTGTAATGTGATCTACAAATTATTTCTAGCTTATGTGATATAAATGTCATGTTTGTAGCAACATTATATTCTGTTGATTTAATGGTAGAGATTATCTAATAACTAGACCCTAAGATGTTTCTAATTTCTTTTCTCTTATGTTCTTCCTAGAATATAGTTCCTCAAAAGGGAATTGTCATCCAAAACAAGTTAAATTTTAGGAACCGCTACTAGGAATACTTTGTGATCAGTACAAATCTCTTAACCTCAGTGTCTTAGTTACTTTTCTCATTGCTGAGACAAAATACTCAACACCCAAAGTTAAAGGGAGAAAGGGTTCCTTAGCTCACAGTTTGCAGAGGTTTCCGTTTACTATTGGTTGGTCCAAGGCAGGGTGCTATGGCAGACAGACGTCACAGAGAACCAGTTTATGGTGGCAGAAGACAGCAAAAGCCACAAGCAAGGGCAAGACAAGCCTCCTTCTGTCCCTTATATCTTATCTGGGTTACTTAGGGTGGGGAGCACTCACACCTTAATCCTAGCACCTTTGATCCTAGCACTGCACCATGAATCAATTCTAGGGTCACACACTCTAGATCCAGCCACGTCTGAAAAAGCCCCACCTATGACCACATGAGGCTGTGGGGAGACATCTAGACACAAGCCATAACACTCATCGTGTCATATCTAGGAGGGTTCCATTTGTTCTAACAGAAACTGTTGGGTCAGAATTTAAAAAAAAAAAAAGCCTTGGAGACTTGAAGTTTTTAGCATAAAGATAACTTTATACTCACTCAGGGAAATAAAAGAGTTGAAGATAGAAGAAAAATATCTTTCAAATTATTTTTTTTTTGGTACCGGGAATCAAACTCAAGACCTCAGGCTTGCCAGGCAAGCGCTTATGCCGCTGAGCTATATCCCCGGCCTGCAAATTATTATTTAAGCGTTTTAGAGCAATTAGTGGTAACACAGTAAAATTTCTACAGGAAATTTCTGTCTCCCTCATACCACATAAGAATACGCACCCGTAATCACGGATCACTGCCTGCCAAGTTTCACTGAAGATGCAAAAGAAAGGTATGATGTATGACCAGGCATCATCCCAGAGCCCTTTCCCAACCCTGCACCCTGGCCGTGTGCGCATGTGCCACACACGTGCAGACACACACACCTCTGCCCTCCCCGTCCTCCTGCAGAGGCAGCCAACCTGAGTCAAAGGCTGGGCAGCATGGCTCTGAATCTTCACAATGGCACCTCCTTGTTCAGGACAGAGCAATTCTCCCCACCAGGACACAGTGTCCTCGTGTCTAAAATGGGGGTGGTGACGGTATTAGTATCTACGTCATAGTGTTCTTAAGGATTAAATGAGCTACTGGTATGGCATGTGAAGTACAGCCACGGTGAGCAATCAGGCCTTGGTGAGTGAATCCAAATCCACTTGCCGTATTGACAGAGA
The DNA here is from genome assembly GCF_000276665.1 of Chinchilla lanigera. Taxonomy (NCBI): domain Eukaryota; kingdom Metazoa; phylum Chordata; class Mammalia; order Rodentia; family Chinchillidae; genus Chinchilla; species Chinchilla lanigera. Next base: position 7,803,997 of record NW_004955484.1, read on the forward strand.
CGGCAAAGATCATGCCTCGCTGATATCAGGGCTACAGAATATTTTCAGGGAATGATAATAATGACAAGGATTGTGCTGGCTAAACATAACGCTAGCATTTTCATGTGTAAAGTTGAAGGGAATCACACCTAAATCTAATTAACATGAAATTTATCCCTCAGAAAAATAGGGTACCGGGGCTGCAAACAATCTGCTCAATGCTGCACAGGGCGGCCCATGCATGTAATTCCAGGACTCAGGAGGGCGAGGCAGGATATTACCATGAGTTCAAGGCCAGAGTGAGACCAAAGAAAAAGAAAAAGAAAAGAGAGACAAAACCAAAAACCTACTCAAAACTACTCAAAACTTTCACTCAAGCAAAGTGAAAGAAGTAGAAAGTTACATCTATTCTAATACAAATTAAAAATGAAGTAAGGGGTTAAGGTATGGCTCAGAGAGAGAGCACTTCCATGCACAATGCCCAGGGTTTGATACCCAGTGTCCTTTGAACTAGAAACAAACCAAAGTGAACCTCCAACCAGCTTTGGCAGAGTTTGCCATCTACCACCCAACACCCACTTTTTCATTAAATTTTTTTTGAAAAAATTAAAACTTTCTTTAATATATACACATCTCAGTTTTGTACCACACATTGTACCCAAGTAAAAGACTACATTTTTTTTTTTTTTTTGGTCTTTTTGAGGCAAGGTCTCACGATGCAGTTCAGGCTGATCTTAAACTCACTTTGTAGCTCAGGCTGGCCTCAAACTCGCAACGATCCTCCTGTCTCAGCCTCCCAAGTGCTGGGATGACAGGCGTGCGCACCACACCTGGCAAGACTACATTTTTGCAAGAAGCTACACTTGCAGTTAGGTGTGGCCAGAAGGCTAGATAGATTCTAATATGATATAGGTGGGAGTGTTGCTTAAGAATCCCACAAAGGTTTGTTAAGAGGCAGAAAACTAAGCAACACATTTCTGTACTTATCTTTCTCCTTATTGT
>NW_004955484.1:7805516-7828639 GCF_000276665.1 Chinchilla lanigera
AGAGGGTTCTGCATGCCAGCTACAGCACCCACGCCATAGGTTCTCCACCACCGCTGTAGAGTATCCATGTGGGACACAACTCACTTTTGGACTTCCTTAAGAGAAAAATATTTTGCATAAGCCACTATAACTTGGAGTCTTATGTAATACACTTGAACCAAATTTGGATACAGCAGACATGAAAGTAGAGGCAAAATCAGCAGAGGCGGGAAGGCAAAGCTAGAGAAGAATCAAATTCAAAACTGTCTCTTGGTCAGAGAGATTTTGACAGGCAGCTGCTTAGCAGAACTCCCTGTGCTGATCTCACAGGAATGACAGGCCAATTGGAGCTGTGAGTCTGAGGGTCACACTAATACAGTTCCCCTGAGTTCCTCATTTTTCTGATCTAATTACACCAGGGAGAAACTCAGATGTGTCAGGAGGACTATTAAGTTCCAAGAATCTCAAAAAAATCCTGAGAGAGAGAAACAGAAGCCCACTGCAGAAGCTTTGGCATTTAGGGCACGATCTATACTTCCAAGGGAGTATACAAGGTACAAGTAGAAATCCTCACTACTCCACTGCACCTGCCTCACCTGCTGCCCCGAGACATTTTAGTGAGGAGCACTATGGCAAGTGTGGCAACTTGCAAAGGCATTTGGCTTTGGTAACAACTTCCAGAAACATTCTTGCCAAGAACCTAGGCACACATCCATCCATCCACTGCCTGTTCAACGTCTACTGGGCTCCTGGCAGGTTGCAGACCTAATGGCCAGGCTCTTCAAACACAGTGGGAGAGGTTGTGCACCACTGACAGTCCTCCAGGAGAGAGGAGTCCCACCCATCCTTCCCCTTCTTTGCCAAGAGCCCCTTCCCCAAACACAAAGAGCAAAACAATCAGAAAGTTCCCATCTCATTCATTCTGCCTCCGGGAGAGACAGGACTGACAACAGCTAACAATTAGTGAGCACTGATTATGTCTGGCCCACCCCATCTGTAGGTTTCACATCCGGGGATTCAACCAACCTTGGAGTTGAAGTAGTTTTTATTGTGTCTGTACTCATCTTAGTCACTTTCCTCATCACTGGGACAAAATGTTTGACACCCACAAAGTAAGAGTGGTTTATTTTAGCTCACAGTTACAGTCATGGTAGGCTCCTTCCAAGAAGAAATGGCACAGCAGAGGGGCATAGCAGAGGAACGTTGCTTATATCATGGTGGCCAGGAAGCAGAGAGAGAGGGAGGAGCCAGGGAAGGAAATGCGCCCCTCCAGGTAGTGCTGCCAGTGATCCCCCTCTCTCCTGCACCCTCAGGCAGCACACTCAGCCACTGAACTTACTGGTGGACAAACCCACTGATGAGTATGGTGACCTCTTGCTCCAGTCACCTCCCAAAAGCCACACCTTCGAGCACATGAAAATATGAGGGAACATTCTAGAACTAAACTATAATGGTACTGAATGTGTACATTTTTTTCCTTGTCTTTATTCCCTAAACAATATAGTATAATCATGATTTACATAGCATTTACATCATATTAGCGTTTTAAGTAACTTAGTGGATAGAACCCAGGGCCTCAGGAATGCTAGGCAAATGCCCTACCACAGAGCTACTTTGTCAGCCTTCTAGAGAGGATTTAAGAACCCAAGAAGATGTGCGTAGGCTATATGCAAATCCTATGTCATTTCACATAAGAGACGTAAGCATCCAGAGTTTGGTATCTACAAAGGGTGAGGGAGTGTTCTGGAACTGGTCTGCCATGGATACCAACTGTATATACCTAGCATATTCTTAGCATTTCACATGCATTCATTTATTCAGTCCTTGCCATTACCTCCACTTTATAGAAAAGGAAATTCGGGCTTAGACAGGTGAAGTAACTCCTCTAGGGTTACTCAGGTGGTCAATAGGAGGCTGATTCAATCCCAGACAGCGGCCATGCCTTTTCCCGCTGTGCTATAACTACTGTTCCCTACTCTCAACAACCACCCCTAGGGCCCGGGATATAGTTCAGTGGCACAGCACCTGCCTGGCAAGTACAAAGTCCTGAGTTCAATTCCCAGTACCAAAGCCAAACAAACAAAAACAACCACTCCCAAGGCCAACAAGAGATAGTTCAGTTACTCTAACAGTTCTCTCCTAGGGATGATTTTGCAACTCGCCCAGGCAGCACTGTCAGTATCGGGAGGTTCTTTTGGTTGTCACAACTCTAGAGCTGTTCCTGGTGTCTACTGAGTTAAAGCCAGGGATGCCGCTCAGCTGTCTATAAACAGTGCACGGTACAGCCTCCTGCAAAACTGTCAGTGGGTCAGCTACAGTCTGAAACCATGGCGAATGACATACCTGGTCATGGTCCTGGTGGTGGAGGCTGTCTCGGCGCTGGTGACGGTTGTGGTGCTGATGACGGGGTCCCTCTGCCTTCAGGGTAACTTTGGTGGAAAACTTTCTGAAGGTGGAGTCCCAGGCATGGACAGAAAAACTGGTCTCTGGTTTATGCAACTGTAGAGGCCGTTTGACTGCAACGACACCATCTGTACCCACTTTGAATCGGGAGTCAGTAGAATAGTAGACTGTTCGTGGTCGACCTGTGCATCCCTCAAAACTCACTGCAAGGCAGAAAGCAGTGATTAGCAAATGAAGCCGATGTAAGACAAGAGCACTCTTCTTCAAAAAGCAAACTTAGTTCACCCACAAAAGCCCAACTCATGCAAATCAAGCACAAGAAAAACAAACCATTATCTGGTGACAGAACAAAGCTATGCCTGGAATCAATATTAACATTCTTCACAATTATTTTGATCTTTTCAAAAATCTAGTTGTGCAGTGAAAATAATGTCTAGAAAGTACATTTTCTTTAACAGGAACAACAAAAAAGGGACCCTTGCTTCAGACTACTCTTGCCAATATGAAAACTGAATATAACATAATCCAGACAGTGTACAGACACCTACTGAGTTCAAATGATAGAGGTCAATGTACAGTGAGATGTAATGGTCTACATTTAAATAAACAGTATGTGTTTAAGCAATCAGTGGCAGATACTAAGAGAAAGATAGCATGGCATAATGGTTCATGAAACCCAAGGTTCAATCCCAGCTCTACTACTTATATTAGCTCTGTGACCTTTGAGAAGTTATTTAACCTTTCTGTGCCTCAATCTCTCATCTGTAGAATGAGGGTAACAATAGTAACTACCTAATAGGGTTGTTTTAGCACCGACAGAATAGTGCTTGGCACACAAACACTATAGTAAAGCTCGGTAAATAAAATTCTAAAAAGTTAAAAAATAAATGTAGCCGGGTGTGGTGGCGCACACCTGCAATCCCAGCACTTGGGAGGCTGAAGCAGGAGGATTGTTGCAAGTTTGAGACTAGCCTAGGCTACAAAGTGAGCTCAAGGCAAGCTTAAACTGCATGGCAAGACCCTGTCTCAAAAAGACCAAAACAAAACAAATAATAATAATATAAAAAAATGTAGCTTTGGCTAATCATTGACACAGCCCCCATGAGCATTACACAAAAGACAGTGATTAACATTCAGTATTTATTGAGTGCTGATTACCTGCTAGGTGATTACATGTTGAGAGGGCAGTTTGGGGGTTAATTTATATTATGTGGCGAGTGTGTGTGGGGAGGTCTGTCTGAGGGAGAGGCACTTGAGTTCAGACTCAAAGGAGCCATGTTGCGTGAAACTTGACTCAAGAGCCTTCCTAGCCCAGTCTGGTTGTGTGAACCTATAGGATGAGGCAGGAGGGTTGCTTCACCCCAGGAATTTAGGGTCCACTTGAGCAACATGGTACCTCAATCACTTAATCAGTCAATTAATAAAAAAGACAAAAATATAACAAAGTGCCTTCCAGGCAGAGGGGAACAGTTGACAAGATAGTTCATTCTAGGAAAATTCGGAAGTTAGCCTGTTTTCCTTCCTTTAAAATCACTGCCACTCGATACTGAGAGCCTGTCTTAAAAAAAAAAAATTGCCACTGATTCATCCAATGGCATTTCTGTGGCTTAGAATTGTTACTTTATAAAAATTCCTGCTGTTGTCCTTATTTTACAAGGCTAGACTCCTCGTACTCAGGAAGGTCATGTTTCTCCCAGAAAGCCCCTGAGCTGCGCTTGACTCCCAGGCTGCAGTTTTCATTTCTTCCACCAGAGGCCACCCTTACAAACACATCTGACACCTAAAGCCCTACACAGCACAGTTTAAAGACCGTGGGTGAATACTATGATCATTCCCATTTTGAAAATGAAACCGAGGATCAGAAAGGTTAAGAAATTTACCTGACATCTGATAACTAATAAACCACATATCTGTGACTAGCCCTTGGTGGATACCAGAATATCACCCCCAAATATAACTCTGACTAAATATTTGTGAGCCAGTCTTTTTTTTTTTTTTTTTTCTGAGACAGGGTCTCAGTATGCAGTTCAGGCTGGCCTTGAGCTCACTTTGTAGCCCAGGCTGATCTCGAACTCACAAGGATCGCCCTGCCTCAGCCTCCTGAGTGCTGGGATTACAGGCGTGCGCCACCAAGCTCGGCTGAGCCATTCTATCTAAACTGTGCTTTCTTACATATTGCCAACCATAAACTCTCCTGGGAGAAAGCCGACATCCTGGTAGCAGCACAGAAAGACAGCCATTGTCACCAGTGACTGGGAATTGATGCTGCATGGATCTGTATAAACTTGTTTAAAACAACCCTCCTCCTCCACCAGCTACACCCCTCCATTATCTCCTAGTGACTGCCCTAGAATTAACTGCCCCCAGCCCAGGTCCCTCTGTCTTGTGTCTCCACAAAATTTACTATTGTCTAGAAGTACAAAAGCGTCCCTAACATAAACTGCTGCTTACTTACATTGTTGGTTCTACCTATATCTGGAGAGACCCTAGTTATTAAGCTCTGAGTGTTTTTCCCCGTTTTTCCCCCTTCTTCCATTCTCATTCGGGGGTGGAACCCAGGGCCTCCTGTGTACTTAGCAAACAGGCTATCATTGAGCTACAGCCCCCAGCCCCAACCCTAGGCTATTTGGTTTGTTTATTTTGAGACAGGGTCTCCCTGTATAGTCCAGGCTGAACCGGACTACAGGTGGATTTGAACTCCCTGTGATTCTCCTGCCTCACCAATCTACTTCCTTGGCTTCCTGAGTGCTGGGATCGTAGGCATGTGCCCAGTGACCCTGGGCAAGTTTTAAAGGAGGATTCTTCCTCCAAGTTAGGAGCCCAAGGATGATACTGAGGTCACCCCCGTGCAATAGCTGAGAGTCTGCTATCTGGCAAATAAACTGAGTGACCACACTCAGGTTAATTTACAGGAAGAGGACAAGTATTTCACATAATCCCTAGTCTGGTCCTCCTATCTAGTCCATAACAAACACCATGGCCTCGTCTCCACCCTACCCTGGCCCTTTGGGCTAGGCCTGCAGCTCATTGCCCAAACTTGAAGGGAGAGGAGTAGGATGAGCAGGGGCAGCTGTAGTAAATGATGGAAAGAAATGATTTTTTAAAAACAGGCTGGTCTCATTCTTCCACTGGATTATAAACCCAGATTCTGATGCCTTCTTGCTGGGTGTCCTTAAGCAACAGCTTAACCTCTCTCTGGGTCCCAGTTTGCTCTACTGTAACGTGAATGAAACCACCACTAGTAAGCCTATGTCTCTCTTCAGGGTTTGCTGAATATCAGTCAACACAGCCAGAGTGATCACATTTTGTAAGCTGCAGAGCGATGCAAGTGAAGGAGATGATTGTTATTTTCATGCTTTTCGGGAGACCAGACAGAAAGACGAGGATTTGCTTAGTGAACACACGAGCCATAAAGTGACAACAGAAACAAGAAGAAATTCCAAGTCCTTAAAGGATGAGCTGATACCACCCTTCAAATCTAAAATAGGAATTTCTTTTCAAATTAGCAAAACAAGGTGCTTTCCAAAGATCCCTACCCTGCCCCCAAGCATAAGTAGTGGGGGTCTGGGCTGTGTTTGGGGGGCTATCATGGAAGCAGGGACCAAGAGCTTCCCTGGATTCCTTTCCCCCGCCAGCCAAAATCTGGGCAGTGAAAGTTGAGACAAGCAAGATGAAACTTGCCAAGGGTGGCGGCTTGAAAAAATGAAAATGGTTTTGCAAATAACTTGAAGCCAGGCACTTAACCTGCTTGGGGCATCTCATCTTCATGGCGGCTAAGCCTTACTCTTAGAGAAGTGACACAGTTAAGTGTGACAGACAGCTCCAACCTGAATTTCCAGGTGCTTATTAAGACTCATTAGCTTTCTGTAAAACCGGATCCTCTAGGCTGATAAATCACAAATTACAGCGAAGTCTGAGGGGCTCTCCAGTTCCAGGAAGGTTCTGGGAAGCTTTCTCCAAACTGGCCAGTCACTGGCTTTCAGCCACTGGCTCGCGGCAAACAGCAGCAAAAACAGCAGCAAGCTGGGGCGAGGGGACACGAGCACTGAAACCCGACACCGGTATGTGGGGGTTGGGTAGGTTTGAACATTTGCATCATAAGAAGTTAATAAAAAGAAAGCCAGCAAGTGACTAAGAATTCTTTAATCCAGCGTGAACCATCTTTCCTCAACTCGTTATTTAATCACTTGGATCTAGAAACCAAATCCCAGTAAAGAGCTAGGACCCCACCGGCCATCTCTAAGTGGGAAAGTATTTCCATCACAGTATCATCATCATCACCACCACCATCATAAAAAAAAAAAAAAAAAAAAATGACAGCTTCAATCAACTAATAGTTTCAACCACACTTTGCTAACAGTTTTACTACTATTTGTTCATTTATTTATTGCAGTACTGGGATTCGAACCCAGGGGTCCTCTAACACTGAACATTTCCATAATTATTTATTTTTACTTTTTATTTTGAGATGGAATTCTCCTTAATTGTTCAGGCTGGGCTTGAACTTGTGATCCTCCAACCTCAGTCTCCCAAGTGGCTGGGCGCCACTATATCCAGCAAATAATTTATTTAGTGGTGCTAGAAATCAAATCAGGGGGTGAGGGGCTGGGGATTTAGCTCAGCAGCACAGCGCCTGCCTGGCAAGCGGAAGGTCGTGAGTTCGATTCCCAGCACCAGGAAAAAAAAAAAAAGAAATCAAATCAGGGACTCACATGCTATGTAAGTGTTCTTCCACTAAGCTATACCCCAAGTTCCAACTATTTGACATTTGAAACATGTATACAACATTAACTAATATACCAGGCTTTATTTTAAGCCCTTTACAAATATTAAGTCATTTAATCCCAGAACTGTAGGAAGTCGGTACACTCAGTGTCCTCCTCTTGCAGGTGGGGAAACTGAGGCACCTAGGGCTGGGATTCAAAGCCAGGCTTTGAGAGTTTACGCTCCTGCTCGTGCATCATGCCTCCATCTACCTGTCAGGTCCTTGCTCTGTGCTTTATGTCTGATTTTCAGATTTAATTCCTGCCTTCTACCCGCTGGGGAGGCATCAGCAGCAGTGCTTTCTTTTCTCGAAATTATACCCTGATTCGTACAGGGGCTGGGCTGGCTCACGCCACAATTATGGCTCTTCACCGCCGTGCCTCATACGCACAAGGAGGAAACGCCTTCCAGCAATAATGCAAAGGAGAATTTATTAAGAAAAAGCAACACGAGCTACAAGAAAGTCCAGAAAAGTGTGGAATTCTGCACACCAGGAGGTCGGCAGTAATTGGGAAACAGATGGGGAAAGACTGAAAGAAGTGGGGTTGGTGGGAAGGAGGCTTTTTTTAAAAAAAGAGAACATATTTTCCTATATCTTTGTATTATGTTACCAGTCCCAATTAGAATGAATTTTTTTAAAATGACAAAATTCATCTTTAAGTGTCTGTAACACAGAATAACTCTTGCATGCTGGTTTTTTTTGGGGGGGCGGAGTGGGGGGGATACTAGGGATTGAACTCAGGACCTTGTGCTTGCCAGGCAGGCGCTTATGCCACTGAGCTATATCCCCAGCCCCTTGCATGCTGTTATTCATCCTACAGTGCCCCATTTTCCAGCCTGTTTGGCAGAAGTAGAAGTTTTAAACAGAAAACCCTGGAAGACATGACCCAAGCTCATATACAAATGAAGCCCAGGTTTACACAATGCTTCGGGCCCTCGGGTGGGCACGTTTTGAGTGCTCAGCTACATTCCATGCCTGGAATTGCCATCATGCCACGGAACAGTCCCACGTGAAGGATCCCGTTTCTTCTCCCACCCCCGTACGGCCCGTAACTGGAATGTGAGTGGGTAGAAACAAGCCTCTCTCAAAAGCCTCTACAGATTTCCAGAGGATGCTGGGGTTTCAGAGTGATGGAACTGCCTGCTATCAAAGGCAGCTAACCATAGTTGAGCTATGTAGTAACCAGTCTCTGAGAAACAGCCTCTTGAAAGCAGAGTTTTGCCCACACCAGACACAAAGGGCCACATTGCAGAGGGTCTGCTTCTCACTGCAATGCATTCCCCCAGCTCAAGGCAAGACCTCACCGTTTAGCTTGATTTCAGGAACTGTCTGAACTTGAGTGCCTAACTCAAGCTTACACATACAAGATCAGAGAGCCTTCTGAAGCTTCTGGGGGCCACACTACCACTGTGTACCTTAAAACCTAGGGCTTCAGTTCCTAACTTAGATACTAAAGATGAATGACGAGATGGTCCACCTTGAACGATGAAAGGGTCCTTAGGGAGACAGCCTCAGTTAGCCCGGAAGGAGTTTTCTCCTTGTGAGTCCAAAACACTGTTTCTAACTCCAACCACAAAGCCATGGGTCTCCACAGATGCAATGACCTGCAAATTGCTCTCTAGGTTGACCATTTCTTTCTTTTTCTTTTTTTTTTTGGTATTTTTCCGGTACCAGGAATCGAACTCATGATCTTGTGCTTGCCAGGCAGGTCCTGTGCTGCTGAGCTAAATCCCCAGCCCGTAGGTTGACCATTTCTTAGCTGGCACTGAGTCATGCTGGTGTGTCTTCCTCTGATGGTGTCCACAAAATTAGTAAGCATTCCAAGTGTGTGAAGCACCCGTGTTTGCAGAAAATGTAATTTTATGTTTAAAAAGAATAGGAGTCAATGGACAACCAAGCCTCTAGTTTTCCACATCCTGGTCAAGTTGAAGAGCACACTCAGAGTCCGGCATGGTGGCGCACACCTGTAATCCCAGCACTCAGGAGGCTGAGGCAGGAGGATTGTTGTGAGTTTGAGACCAGCCTGGGCTACAAAGTGAGCTCAAGGCCAGCCTGAATTACATAGCAAGACACTGTCTCAAAAAGATTAAAAAAAAAAAGAAAAAAAAAATGACAACACTCAGATTCCACTGGGAAGATTGACCATCTCAACTCCAACAGCTATGTGCCCATCCTCCACTGAAAACTATGGATGGTAATGCCATCTTATTAGATACAGCAGTCCCGTGAGGTAGGGATTTAGCATTCCTCACATATAAGGAGGTAAGGGGCTGAGATGTAACATAGTTGAGTGGCACAGCAATTGCCTGGCATGCATGAAGCTCTACGTTCAATCTTCACTGCAATCAATCAATCAATCAATCAACCCGATAACTCCGGTTCAGAGCTGAAAGGACTAGGCCAAGTCACACAGCAATGCACAACAGAGGCTGTGGTCTAACATCAGTTAACTTGTCAGGACTTCACCAGGCAATCTCTGTCTCTTAGCCTTGAGAAGCCATTTATTTGCAAGACTTTGCTAGTCGAATGGATATTGGGAGGTTAACCCACACACAAAAATGAATCGTTGGGAGGTAAGTGGAATTAAAATAGCAAAATATTATTATTATATACAGTTTCTCTCTCTCTCCTTGGACAGATACGAAGCCTTGGAAATCCAGCCCTAGACCTCACAATAACATAAGAATATTCAGCCAGCCACACAAAGGAGGAAGTGTAAACTCTAGACTGGAGAATGTTCCTCATTATGTTACCACTTCACATAAACCAAAATAAGTTTGAGTCCCTCTCATCGGCCAGCTTCTCCCCCCAGATGTCTTTGCCTGAGGAAGATAAGCAACTCAGAAGGTCACACTGCACAAGAAAGACTCCCAGGCATGTGCCATGTGCTCTAACAGCGGCTGAAGCACCCCGCACCCCATGTTGACAGACGGCTCCCATGGGATCCCAGGGTCAGGAAGTCTGTTTGCCTGAAGCTTATCAAGTTCTTTCTCCCAGCCTTCCCTAAATGTATTTTGCCCAGAACCAAGTCACTAACCACCCCCTTGAAATCAGATGTCAACAGTGAACACTGCCTTGGCAGGGAACAAAGAAGAAACCCACATGGTGTGGAGATCAGCATGCAGGGCAGAGAGAACCCAGTGAGGTTACAGATTAAGAAAAAAAATAGCCTGGGCCCATCTACCCTTTCCTTCCAAAGGCAACTAAACAGGGTAAAGGGCTGATCCACTACCCTAGACTTTGCCCCTCTGCTGTGAGGTCACTAATGGGATGGGGTCACTGTGGCAGTGCCTTTTGCTTCTCGGTCATGTTTCCACTTAGGCTAAGGTATTTCCTTCTCTGCAGCAAATCAGCCCGGTAAAACATGTCCTTAAATGTCACATCTGAAGTTGGTTAACAGCCAGTGGAAAAACGTTAATATTTTACACTTGTGTGAATACAGTCAAACCAAGTTGCATTCAACTTTTGGTGGGCAGGGGCTGTAGAGCAATAGGAAAGTGTGTGTTCAGTGTGTGCAAAATCCTGTTTGATCCCCAACACCACATTAAAAAATAATAATTAAAAAATAAGGTGCTGGGATGTAGTTCGGTGTTAAGACGCCAAGCATGGGTAAAGTCCTGGGTTTGATCCCCAGCACTGCAAAAAGAAATACTGTAACTTCTCCTGAGCATCAGTTACCCCATCTGTAAAAGGGAGAGAGACATCACCACTTCTTCGATGGATCGCTTCAAGGATTCTTTCCTGGGCAAATATTTATCAAGCTCTTACTCTGTGCCGCATTCTAAGGCGAGGGAAATACAGTGGTGATCAAAACAAGGTCCCTGCTCTCCAGAGATCTGCATTCCAACAAACAGAAAAATGTCAGGAATGGGGAAATGTAGTAATTACAAGCAGGTAAAGGGGTTCCAAGGGCTTTATGTGGCAGCCCAGGGCAGAGGGGACAATTTAGTAAAGGGTATCAGAGGAAAGCATCAACAAGGGGCCCCAGGAGAGAATGTCCCAGCTTCTGGCTGCATGCTACACACAAGGGAATGTTGCTTGGCAGTGCTGGGAGATTTCCAAGTCTGCTGCATGTCCACAGCAGGTCAGGCCCTGAACCTAAAGAACCAACTGTGAACGCGACGGACAGTAAGACACCCCACTAGAGTTAAGGTAATGGTAGCATGTGGGCAGTGCCCAGATTTGGCCCCAGCTCCTTCAGTCCAGAAGGGCCGGGAGGCTCTCTATCCCCCTTATTTTTCTTGACAATAAGACCCTCTCCCCCCCAAAAAACAAAACAAACAAGTAAAAAAAAAAAACAGTGTTAAATCACTCCCCCCTCAGGCCTCTCCTGGACTGTACAGAAAAGGTGAGCACCCAGGGATAAAATCTCACGCAGTTTTATCTCAATATTCCTGCCTAGATGGGCTTCTGGTGATTTGGCTGGAGAAGCTGGGGCTGCTTCTTAGCTCAAGTCAAGACCTGGTGCTGAGATCCATTTTGCAAGAGGGGTGGGTGCTAAGTGGCAGAGAATCTCATCTCCGCCTGTTTATGAGAAAGAGGAGGTGCGGGGAGAGATGCTCTAAGGAGGAGCTGGTAGCCAAACTTGGGGTCTCCTTCGAGGTGAAGGAGGGTGACTTGGCCCCTAAGTCTCTCTGTTGTGCGATAAGAGAGTAACTTACTTGGTTTTCGCAGAAGGAAAAGAATGGGGAAGCCCTCTGGCTTTTACACTAAATTGGAGATTTATTGTCTAGCTTCCAGCGGCATGCTGAACACTGAAACACCCTGCCCTGCCTACCTAAATACAGACGTGTTAACCGATCATTCCTATGGGCTGCCACCCAGGGAACATTCCTGTGGCCGGCTTGGGCAACTCCAGAACTGTTTGCTTATTGATTAGGAAAAAAAGACTCCCTTTCACTGCAAGCACCTGCCCACTTTTCCTTTCTGTTGGGTCCCCCAGGGCCAGGGAGGGCCCCACGTTCTGCATTCCAAAGCAGTTGAATCTACCCCGACCCCTGTTAACCCCTCACAGGAAGGGGCAATTGGCAGGCCTGAGAACTGGGCGCCTGGGCCCTGGGCCCCAGTATGAGATAGTCAGGCCTCTCCAGGTCTTCTATTCCCATTCATGAAATAAAGCATGCTGACTAAAACTCATCCTGTTATGTGTGTGGTACACAATCTTCTGGGGGGCTTTTGAAAAATACCCAGGCCTGGGCCCCAGACTAATTGAATCCAGATATCCAGAATTAGGAAAAGCCCAAATACAGATATCTTTTAAAGCAACCCAAGGTGCTAGTATACTCAGAAGGAAAGAATAGCCTCTACAAAGGCTGCCACTGGGAGAGGCAGAAGTGTTTTACTAACATGATCATAACCATCACAGGCAGGTAAAGGCTGAGAGACATTAAATGACTCTCCCATGGTCACTCAGGTACGAGCGGCGGAACTAGGATTCACAATCAGGTCTGGCTGAGCCGGAGGCCCACTGTCTTAACCCCTGCACAGTCCTGCTTCTCCTCCACAGTACATCGTTTATGTTTGGGGGCCTCCTCCCTCCCACATCTGTCTGACTGTAGAACATGTGAACCCGACAACTTCCCTTCTATTTCCTCTGCACTGCTGGGTCCTAACACGGCAGGAGAAACAGACACACTTCACCTCCTGTTACTGCAGGTCATGGAACCTTGTTAGCCATTTCTGTTTTTGCCCCCAGTCAAGTTTTGTTTTGGCTTTTAATTTCAGCAGCATTACCTTGTATACATTAGAAGACTAAGGTTACAAAGCACAGGTGACATAGCATCAGCGTTCACAACAGCCAGTAAGTGGAAACAATCTAAACATTCACCAATGAATGGATGAATAAAGCATGGCAGAGATGTATCTTTACAATAGACTATGACTTGGCAATAAGAAGACATGAAGTAGTGATGACACATTACAACATGGGTGATCCTTAAAGATATTATGTGAAGTGAAAGAAGCAAGACACCAAACACCATATATTGTATGGCCCAGTTATATGCTAAGTCTGGAACAGGTAAGTCTGAGACAGAAGTAATCAGTGGTTGCACAGGGCTGAGAGGAAGATGGGGGTGGGAAATGCTAGGGCCGCAAGGAATGAGGAGTTTCCTTTGGGGTCAGTGACAATATTTTAATTCGGCCCTGCAGGGATATACCTCAGCGGCACAATGCCTGCCTGGCAAGCATGAGGTTGTGAGTTCGATTCCTGCTACCCCCTCAAAATTGATTTGGTAATGGTTGTAAATTCTATGAATATACTAAAAGCCATTATAGTCTATATTTTGAATGAGTTTATATATGAATTATATCTCAATAAAACTGTTACCACCCCCCCAAAAGCAAAAGGCACATAATATTCGTGATCCTATCTACACTGAGAGACTTTTACTAACACCTGTTATGTGCCTTCTCAGACCCTGGTCTCCATCCTCCCTCCTAATTCATTTGCTACATCTGACCTGTGTCCCTTTATATCCTGTTTCTATATAATTAGGGTCTGGACATGACTATATTTCTAAAAATCTTCCTATTCAACTGTCTTTTTTTTTTTTCACATTTCTAAAAAAATTCAATGCACAAATTATACATAATCAACCTATAAAGTTACTAGAATGAAGCTGGGCGTGGTGGCATATGCCTGTAATCCCAGCACTTGGGAGGCTCAGGCAGGAAGATCATTGCAAGTTCGAGGCCAGCCTAGGCTACAAAGTGGGCTCAAGGCCAGCCTGAACTGCATAGTGAGACCCTGTCTCAAAAAGACAAAAAAAAAAGTTACTAGGATGAAAAATTATGATGTAGCCACTTGGCAATAAAAAGGAGTAAAATATCAATAAATGCCATATAGATGAGACTTAACAGCACCATACTAAGTGAAAGAAACCACCCACAAAGACTACATATTCCATTGATATGAAGATTCCAGAAAACTGAAGACAGAAAGCAACTCCACAGTGGCCTGGAGCTGGGGGCGGATGGGGCAAGACTGCTAATGTGCCCCAGGGAACTTAGGCAGTGACAAAAGACATCCTCTCTAAAACTGGATTGGGGTGATGATAGCTGAACAGCTGAGTACATTTATAAAGAATATCCAACATACATTTATACTGGGTAAATTGTATGGTATGTCAAATTACATCTCAATGCACCAGTAATAAATATAGTTATTAGGGTTACTTTGGAGGAGGTTACTCTACCCATGAGTCAAAGACTTGTGGTTCAACAAGGACAAAATCTACACGCCCAATAATATCAAGGCTATGAAAAAATGGAGAGGGAATAGAGAACCTATAAGTAATAACCCATACGAAATGTTTAAATTAACAATAACCAAAAGAGTAAACAGGCAACATAACGGCAGTCGTGGTGTGTGGGCGCTGTCACTTCATATCCACTCCTGTGCTTCTGTGAAGTAGGTGAGGTTTTTCTAATCCTGTGATGCTGATGAGCAGCTGAGCGCCCCCAAAAGGCTCAAGTCATTTGCTCAAAGTCAGAGCCGGTCAGTCTCTGATGTAACAGCCACACCCAGGACAAGCCACTACCCAAGCTTTTGTTCCAAGCGTTTAACCGCACTGCCTTGAGGAGGAAGGGATGCTGCGGAGGGCTGGGGGAAAGTCCACGCGGGAAGGGAGACTGCCAGCACCACACTGGCTCGATACAAAGGACTCGATCCAGAGAGGAATATGTACCAATCTATGCCCTCATTTCTGAACACAAGTAGACACAGAAATGCGCCAACTCTGACTGTAAAAATACAGAAAGGTTGTCATGGAATTTGTAATCTTTGGGGTTTTGGTTTGGGTTTTTAACAGATTTTTTTGTCCTTTTGAGACAGTTTCACTGTGGAGTTCAGGTCAGTCTTGAACTCACTTTGTATCCCAGGCTGGCCTTGAACTAGCAGTGATTCTCCTGCCTCAGCCTCCTGAGTGTTAGGATTACAGGCATGTGCCAGCATACCTGGTTTGGTTTGGGTTTTTGAGTCAGGGCCCACTATGTTACTCAGATTGCTGGGAACTCCTGGGGTGATTCTCCCGCCTCAACCTGGACAGTAGCTGGGAAAATTAGGAATCTTAGAGTCACTCAAAAATTCAAGAATGAGATCTAGAAACCTTTCTACAAAGAATGAACATAAGGCTTGCACTATTGCCAAATGCGGATTGTGCTGGAAAAGCTTGGACCTTCTGCCTCTGACCTTTGGAACAAAACTCTTCAAATAGCTCCAAAGAACGGCTGGAAGCCCAAGTTTCAGAAGTGAGGCATTTCCCACAGTCTCTAGGTCACATGCACTTGGGGATGACTCCATGGCAAGCACTCACTTGTCCAACAAAGCTTACAAAAGCCAGCTTTTCTGTTAATGGATGCTAGCATTATTTTTCATTATTCAGAACAAGTAAGCATTTCTAGGAAAGGCAACTGCCTCAAAGAATGTTTGCTATACCTACTCTGAAAAAGTAATTGTTCAAGCTCTTGGGAAATGAACTCCCCAACCAATGCTGCATCCATCCCAGTACTGAAGAAAGAGGAGGAAAAAAAGAGACAGGGAAAGGCAGAGGGAGGAGGGAGGGAAGGAGGGAAGGAAGGAGGGAGGGAAGAAGACAGAAAGAAAGGAGAGAGAGAGAGAAAGAAAGAAAGAAAGAAAGAAAGAAAAGAACGAGCTCAGACTGGGGTATTCACTCTAAAAATTGAAGTAGGAAAAAAAATGAAGCTATGAAAAGAAAATGGCACAAAGCCCACCCTACGGATGCCAGCTACAGGCTTTGGTATGTGCTGGGGTACAGCCACAGGTCACGTGGCTAACTTTCTTTGCAAGATGTCTTGGTATAATCCCTGTGGCACCTGGCCCAGCAGCAGTCCTCCAAATTTTCACTTTCCTGGTTGCAGCTCCTACAAGTGACTCTGTGATCCATTTACCTGGCCTGCTCCCATTTCCAATGCAATAAAGAATTGGAAACTTGCACATATGCCAAATGATGTCTGTAAAAGGTTGTTTACTAAGGCACTGTTGTGGGAGAAAAACATGGGACACAACCCAAGTATCCATCAATAGAGGATTAGCTAAATAAATTACGGAATTTTCTTACAGTGAAATACTACGCAGCTATAAAACAAATGAGAAAGCTGTGTTAAGACATGTCAGGTAGCCGGGGATATAGCTCAGTGGCACAAGCATCTGCATGGCAAGCTCAAGGTCCTGAGTTTGATTCCCGGTACCCAAAAAAAACCAAATAATAATAAGGTTATTAGAGCCGAGCATGGTGGCGCATGCCTGTAATCCCAGCACTCGGGAGGCTGAGGCAGGAGGATCATTGCGAGACCCCGTCTCAAAAAGACGAAGAAAAAAAAAAGACATGTCAGGTAAGCAAGGTGCAAAGCAGTGCAGTTTTGTGTAACTAAAAATGGAGCTTAGAATATTTGCTTATATTTGCATATGGAAGTTTAAAAGACACTAGTGAGTTTAAGGTATGAAGAAGTGAGGGGCTATTGTTGGGCCAAAGGAGAGCAGGGTGGGAGTAGAACTTTCCACTGTATATTTTTAGATCACTTTCAACAATGTGAATGTATTTCCCATTCATCAAAAAAAAAATTGTAGGGTGTCATATGTAAGCTTACTATTTACTAAGAGGATTTTGCATTTTGCAAGTATTCAGGAGACTTGGGAGAGAGTCCCAGGTTAACATTGTGCCCAACCCTCAGGGGACGGAAACCCCTCTAAGAATCTCAGCAGCACTGGATACAGAAGACCATGGCAGGGTGTCCATGTGGGTGACGGGAAGCAAGAAGGATGATTCACACATGAGGAGGAAAGGAAGGAGCAGGATGCCAGTCAGCCGGTCCAGCTAGAGGAAGCATGTCAGATGCCAAGTCAGGTGACCAGATTCTCCCTGCAGCTGATGCATCAAGCAAGTCCCTTGCATTCTTTCTAAGTTTTCTCATCTCTAATGTGCAGGGGCTGAACTATACCAGCACAGATGTGGGACTCAAAGGCCTCAGATGTTAGCCACGTGACAAATAAGCACGGGAATAATTTTTTTAAAGGCCATTCTGACCATGTTTATAGATTCTACACGTTTAAATCCTTTCCTCCTGCAATCTTTTTCCCCACAGATGGACTCAGGCACCTGCATGACAGCAGATAAATTGGAGTTGCAACAGGATTGTTCGGAGTGGAAAAGGTAGAAACAGCATCCACAGGAGTCCGTATAAATGATGGCATCCACTTGAGAGAAAAGGATACAGAAAGTAAAAGGGAGGTAGCCGTTTGAAAAGAATCGAGAAACCCTAGATACACTCATTTAGGAAGAACTTGTCTTTAAAAAATCAAAGGTTAGGCTGGGGGTGCGGATGGGAGTGCTTGCCTGGCATGCAAAGGGTCCTGGGTTCCACCAAAGCACCAAAAAGGAAAAGGAAAAGGAAAAGAGAGAAAGGAGAGCCGGGGATATAGCTCAGTGACACAAGCACCTGCCCGGCCTAAGTGCAAGGTCCTGAGTTCGATTCCCGGTACAAAAAAAAAAAAAAAAAGAATGGGGCCCTATACCATCTAAAAGGCAAATAAATAATGGTGGTTTTAAAAAAAAGAGAGAGAGAGAAAGGAAAGGATAAGCCAGAGGAGCTTGAAATTTCTAACATAGAGGAGTAGTAAGAAGATAGAAATGCTAATTACTGTGGTTTGACTGGTACAACTGTATACACCGGTTGAAGTATCTCACTATAAATATGTGAAATTAGTACATGTTGATTAAAAAAATTTTAGGGTTTAGGGGTCTATCTCAGGGACAGAAGA
The DNA here is from genome assembly GCF_000276665.1 of Chinchilla lanigera. Taxonomy (NCBI): domain Eukaryota; kingdom Metazoa; phylum Chordata; class Mammalia; order Rodentia; family Chinchillidae; genus Chinchilla; species Chinchilla lanigera. The sequence continues at coordinate 7,823,444 of NW_004955484.1, forward strand.
CTCACTTAGCATGCACAAAGACCTGAGTTTGACCCTAACATCACAAAAACAAACAATTGCAAAAAAAAATTTTTTTAAGTAAACATGGGATTGAGAAAAGTCTCTGAAGTCCTCAGAAGGGCACCAGGAGACTACTGATTGTCTCAGGAGACAAACAGCTGATGGAGGCGGTTAAAGACGGGAGGAACACTTACTTTTATGCTTTTCTATATCATTTAAGTGGTTTGTGTCTTACTATCTTCACATTAACACTTTTCTCTACTTTAATGAGAGCTGAGTGAAGGAGGGATTGGTGACTGGAACTTCAGTGGGCAACCCGCCGAGATGATGAGGTGGCGTCCAAAACTTCAGCTGCATTTTAGAAATAAGACATTCAGGACAACCGGGTGTGGTGGTGCACCCCTATAATCCCAGCACGCAGGAGGCTGAGGCAGGAGGATGGCTGTGAGTTCGAGACCAGCCTAGGCTACAAAGTGAGCTCAAGGCCAGCCTGAACTGCATAGCAAGACCCTGTCTCAAAGAGACAAAAAAAAAAAAAAAAAAAAAAGACACTCAGGACATGGGCATCTATGGCTTCTGTTCTGATTTTATTTGTGGCTTGATAAGAACATCTCAGGGTTGCAATCTAACAATATAAATGATAGATGTTGTTTTTCTTTCCAAGCTTCATGTTTAAAAGGGACATTGACCCCTGGAACTGGTCCAGGGGCAAAGGGGCAGGGATGGTGAAGTAGCCCTGTGTGGAGAGGCTCAGGGAGAAGGATAGAACGGGAAGGAAACATGATCTTTGTCTTCAGGGTCTACAGGCCTGACTCCTTCGAGAAGGGTCAAATTACAATAACACAAGAGGGTAAAAATAAAGGCCATGGAGAATAGATGCTGTGAGAGAATCCATGGCCTCATGCTTGCTAGGCAAACGTTCTCGCCCTGAGCTACCTATCTAGCCCTGTGAAGGAAATTTCTTCAGCTGAGAACTGATCTCAAGTACAGCTGGGTGGCCAGGGTCCTGAATCTCTCTCCACACAGCACAGGTGGCTCCACAGAGGCTGCCTGTGCAGGGCTGGGTACGGTCAGCGTGTTAAGCGTGGAGTGCAGAGACATCTGGACTTTGAACTGTACCTCTGATCAGCTGCGGGAACTCAGGAAGATTCATCAGCCCTAGAGCTTCTGTTTCCTCTTTCAAAATAGAGAATGGTCTCTACACATCATAGGGTTTGTAGCAAAATCTCAAGGGCTCCTGCGGAGTGAGCCCACTTAGTGTAACGGTGGCATTTGCAGAACCGGGAATTTCTGCAGCTGCTCCGAGGCCACCCGCAGGACAGGCAGGCCCAGGTGGCTGCACAGGCTCTGAGGAAGCCAGAATCCCAGCAGTGCCTCCTCTGGCCTCAGCCTCACCTCGGGGCTTTGGCCGGTGGGTGTGGAGCTCTTGCCCGCAGGGGGTGCCTGCGGCGCCAGAGGAGGCTCGGCACTTGGGAAAGTCAATCCTTCCCCACCCCTCCTGATCAAAGTTTTGGTACCACTGGGAACAGCGTCTGCCCACACCAACCACTCCCTTGTCGGGCCACCTGGAAACATCTCTGTGGTCAGGGAAGGAAGTTTCCTGGGTTGTTGTTCTGCTTTCCTGAGCCCCCTCCCTGAGACCTTGGCAGAGAGTACCTCAGAGTTAAACCAAGGTCTAGTTAAGTCTGCACATGAGCATCAAGGGAGGTGAGAGCTCCCTGGAATTGTGGGTAAGGATACAGGTGCCTGTGGGAGGCTCCACAGCCTTTGACAGTTTCTTAGAGGGGTCACAGGGCCCAAAAGAGGACATCTGAATTAGAGACACACTTAGGGGTTAAAATAAACACTGTGGCCAGGCATAGTAGTGTACATTCATAAGCCCAGCACTTGGGAGGCTGAGGCAGGAGAATCGTTGTGAGTACAAGGCCAGCCTGGACTACACAGTGAGTTCAAAGCCAGTCAGAACTACATTGCCAAACTGTCTTAAAAACAAAACAAAACATCTCTCCCCTCAAAATGAGTGCTGTGAAGTTGGAAGGGTGCGAGAATAAAGGGGACTCCACTATGGCCACAAGGACTGGCTGTAATGCCCCCACCCCTTACTTCAAACCCTCTGGGCACTTCCTGATAAACACCTCCTGCCCTCCTGCTAGCATGCTCTGAGAGTGGTGAGGATTCATTCACACACAGAGCTCAGGGGAGGAGTAGGGGCAGGGTGGGCCAAGGGGTGACAAGAAAAGTACACAGAGATCCAATTCATCTCCCCCTCCCCACACAAAAAGTCCAACTCACCACAGTCAGGCCCCAGCTGGCCTGGTTATGGTCACTGATTCTTTCATCTTACTCACTCTGCCTCAGCCAAGAGCTTGGAGAAGCTCCTGCCCAGGTTTGTATTTCTTGCCCCCAGCGCCTGCAGTGCTCTTCCCCAGGTGACCACATGGCTCCCACCTCCCTTCCCGTCCATCTTTGTTAAAGTCTACTAAGGCCCCTCCACGCACGTCTTGATCACTGGATTCAAAATGGCGGCCGCCAGCACGCACGCCTTAGCCTTTCTCACTGCTCTGTTTCCCTCCACAGCACGCGGCACCTTACTGCGTAGGACAACTAAGGGACCGTGGGGTCAGCCCAACAGAAGAGGGGCTAGCGTGCTCATGATCCAGGAGTGCTCACCGTGATGCTAGGTCTTTGCCAGCTGGCTGGGGCTGCACTTCACACGATTTCATTAAGCGCTCAATTACTAACTGGATGACAAGCACCACACAGAGCTCAGTTAATCTCTACAGTCCTGAAGGAGGCAGGTACTGTACTATCCCCATTTCGCTGGTGAATAAACCAGTCCTCACAGAGGGGAAGTGACTCGTCCAAGGTCACACAGCCAGCAAAAGGCAGAGCGGCTAACCTGGCCTCAAAGTCTGTCACCTTAGCCTCCACCTTGCCCCATCCCTCTGCTTTGTTTTGTATGACATTGCCCACCCCACTGCCTTTCTCTGCCATTTCACTCCCTGCACAAAGTCACCAAATGGTGGCAACGGGGGCAGGCTCTTCCCCAGACAAGCCGCTGGCGCATTCCATTACATTCCGCACCACAGGCAGAAGGCAAAAATGCTGACGGGGCAGACAGTGCTGGCACCTGACAGGCCTACCTAGAAGAGGCCTTTGGGGATTTCAACAGCACAGGACCCGGCCCTACGAGCCGTAAGTAACTTGGCTCAACACCTTGCCTTGTCGGCCCTGGCAAAACCTGAAAGGCCACCTTCGCCATTCCCAAAGGCTTTAATTTGCTTAAACAGAGCAAAGCCTTTGGGTGTAAACCCCAGAGAAAGTCTTGCTTTCTGACATAAGGCTTGCCAAGGGAGCCAGAGGGACAAAAACCTTTCTGCACCTTAATCAATTTCACGGAAAAACCCCACACATTAACTAAACCCTGGATGATGGGGCAAACGCTTGTCATTGATACCAGCTTTAAATACCTTCTCTTCTCATTCTTAATGCGCCACTCTGCTGACTGGGCAGGACTTCAGACCAGTCAGGCTACAGCTTTCTCCTTTAAACACCCTCTTAAGCCATTAGCTTAGGTTCATCTGTAAAGCCTGCCTGCCTGCTTTTTGATTACACAATACATCAAACTTCTCTCGGTGTCCATTTTCTTCGGCAGGTAGTAGCTATGGTTTCCCAGAATCCCTTCTGTTTATGGGAAAAGCTGCAAACGGAGGCTGTGCCTAGAGGGTTGGGCTGGGTGCTGGCAGTGGATGTTTCATTTGTTTACTAACAACTCAGGATACCAGCTTTACTAAAGTGGGAACTGTTTCCCTAATGATCTTATTTTCCCCCTTTGTACCTTTTTAAAATTGAGATAGAATTAACCAAATTTAAAGTTCACCAGTTTAAAGTGAATACTTTCAGTGGTTTCCAGTCTATTTCCTATGTTGTACAACCATCACTAATGTCTAATTCCAGAAAGGCTGGAGATATAGCTTAGTGTGATATCCTGGGATCTATCCCCAGAACTAAAGAAAAAAACCTTAAAGATATGAAGGACTCTCATTCTTTAAAATTATATATACTAGGACACTGGTGGCGAATCTATGGCACGTGTGCCACAGCTGGCTGTTTAAGATCAGTGAAAGCTCTAGAAGGTTCACTATCATTGTACTAGGATGTAGCTCAATGGTAGAGTGCTTGCTTAAGATGCTGAAGGCCCTCGGTTCAACATTTAGTACCACAAGAAAAAAAAAAAAAAAAAAAAAAACTGGGTGTGGTGGTGCATACCTATGATCCCAGCACTTGGGAGGCTGAGGCAGGACTGCCAGGAGTTGGAGGGTTGCCTGGGCTACCTAGTGAGTTCAGGGCCAGCCTGATCTGTGTAGTAACACCTTGTCTCAAAAAACAAGAACAGGGCCGGGATATAGCTCAGCAGCATAGCTCCTGCCTGGCAATTGCAAGGTTGTGAGTTTGATTCCCAGTACCAAAACAAAACAAAACAAAACAAAAAAAAAAACAAAAACAAAAAAAATAAGGACAAAAGAAAATGTGTATAATAGAACATTAAGCCAGTACGGTGCCATATGCCTGTACTCCTAGCACTCAAGGGCTGAGGCAAGGGGATTGCCATGAGTGTGAGGCCAGCCTGGGTTACACAGTAAATTCAAAGCCGCTCTGAACTACATAATGAAACTCTGTCTCATAAAACTAAAAATAAAAAAATTTAAAAGATCTTTAGTTATGGGCCGGGGTTACAGCTCAGTGGCACAAGCACCTACCTGGCAAGCGCAAGTGTAAATTACCCAAGTTTACAGTGTCAGTCCATTGTCCAGTGGCTAACACTGCCCTGCTACTGTGCATCTGCTGCTAAGCACTTTACTATTTGTGTTCAGAACATGGCCATTCATATTAAAATCAGTAAAAACAGCTGGGTGTGGTGGCGTGTATCTCCATTCCCCCCCATGAGGACTACCTAAACCTAAGAATTTGAGACCAACCTGGGTGACACAGCCAAACTATCTCTAAATAAGTAAATAGCTGGGTGTGGTGGCCCACGCCTGGAATCCCAGAGGCTGGAGCAGGAGGATGACTATGAATTTGAGGCCAGCCTGGGCTGTGTACGTGAGTTCAAGGCCAGCCTGAACTGCATAGTGAGACCTTGCCTTGGAAGGAAGGAAGGAAGGAAGGAAGGAAGGAAGGAAGGAAGGAAGGAAG